>NC_133324.1:934031944-934292941 GCF_042186555.1 Aquarana catesbeiana
CTGGTGAGGCTGCATTTGATGGGCGCTGGTGAGGCTGCATTTGATGGGCGCTGGTGAGGCTGCATTTGATGGGCGCTGGTGAGGCTGCAATTCATGGGTGCTGGTGAGGCTGCAATTCATGGGTGCTGGTGAGGCTGCATTTGATGGGCGCTGGTGAGGCTGCATTTGATGGGCGCTGGTGAGGTATGTATGGGCAGGGCAAAGGGAGGCGGAAAAATTAGGTTTCGCCTAGGGTGTCAAAAATCCTTGCACCAGCCCTGCTAAGGTCATGTACTAAGAGTCACTCACGGCCAGGGTAACCAATTCCCGATTATCTGACTGCTATTAGTTACTGTGGTCACATGACCAGGAAGCGGTTCTGACTCCAGACAATATAGGTCTGCTAAATGGGGGCTAGAAGGGGGTTAAAGAAGACTGAAACCAGTTTCTGAAATCACATTAACATATTAAAGGTTATATGAGCTTTTAGTGAACTTTAAAGTGCTTATACTTGAACCACATTATAGCTACATAGCAACCCTTTAAAGCTTAAGGGCTCAGCATGGCTTTAACAGTCAAACACATGAGAAGCATTTAAAAAAAAATCTGAACCTGTATATGACCACTCCTACTCGGCATGCCAAGTCTCTGAATCAGATGTAGGAAACCAATATAAAATAAAGTAGAAGGTGATAAAGACGTCCCTTGGCGGAGTCACTGGCCCGTTCTTGTCATTGTCCATTAAACTGTCCTGAAAGTACAGCTTAATCTCCCCGTCCTCGCTCAGCTGCCTCCGCTGTAATTAAAGCCCTGTTGGTCTTCCCACAATCACCGAAGCCCAACAAAAGTAATCGAGAGAAAAAAAAAAAAAAACACAGGCGTGAAACAGAGAACCAATTTAAAATTAACAGCGGATAGCGTGAGACATCCTGGGGAGTGGTAACGAAGAAGTCCGGTCCACATTACAATGGATGGAGCATCCTAATTAAGAGAAGATATGACTTCATTTAAAAGAAGAGAAGGGGTGAGCCTCCCCCCTCAATTAATCAAAGAAGGTGCCATTTCTTAATTGGACATGTGATTCCGAGACTAGAATGTTCAGCAGAAAATGATTTATAATTAGAAGAGCTGGTCAGTATTATTCCATGGAGACAATGTGGATTTCAGCCAGGGGAACACTAACTGTAGGAGAAGAATGAGAAGAGCCAGTCTGGTATATGGTCATTCTAGAAAGGCACAAAATGGACTTTCACTGTCCTATTCTGGTTCCTTCTCAGCAACATAGCTCTCTATTCTGCTCCTTCCTCAGTCACTATGCTCTCCACTCTGCTCCTTCCTCAACCTCATAGCTCCCTACTCCACTCCTTCACCAACCTCATAGCTCCCTACTCCACTCCTTCCTCAGCCACATAGATTCCTACTCCACTCCTTCCTCAGCCTCATAGCTCTCTACTCTGCTCTGCTCCCTCCTCAGCCTCATAGTTCTCTACTCCACTCCTTCCTCAGCCATATGGCTCCCTACTCCACTCCTTCCTCAGCCATATGGCTCCCTACTCCACTCCTTCCTCAGCCATATGGCTCCCTACTCCACTCCTTCCTCAGCCTCATAGCTCTCTACTCCACTCCTTCCTCAGCCATATGGCTCCCTACTCCACTCCTTCCTCAGCCATATGGCTCCCTACTCCACTCCTTCCTCAGCCATATGGCTCCCTACTCCACTCCTTCCTCAGCCATATGGCTCCCTACTCCATTCCTTCCTCAGCCATATGGCTCCCTACTCCACTCCTTCCTCAGCCATATGGCTCCCTACTCCACTCCTTCCTCAGCCATATGGCTCCCTACTCCACTCCTTCCTCAGCCATATGGCTCCCTACTCCACTCCTTCCTCAGCCATATGGCTCCCTACTCCACTCCTTCCTCAGCCATATGGCTCCCTACTCCACTCCTTCCTCAGCCATATGGCTCCCTACTCCACTCCCTCCTCAGCCATATGGCTCCCTACTCCACTCCTTCCTCAGCCATATGGCTCCCTACTCCGCTCCTTCCTCAGCCACATAGCTCCCTACTCCACTCCTTTCTCAACTACATAGCTCTCTACTCCGCTCCTTCTTCAGCCTCACAGCTCACCAATCTGCTCCTTCCTCAGCCATATGGCTCCCTACTCCCCTCCTTCCACATCCAACCAAATAGCTTTCTACTTCACTCCTTCCTCAGCCACATAGCTCTCGTTGTTAGTTGAAACATGAAAAATTTCTTTGGAAAATTTCAAGGGGTATGAATACTTTTTCAAGGCACTGTAGATAGCTGAATGAATACATGGAAGGATGGATGGATGGATGGATGGATAGATTGATAGACAGACAGACTTCAGTACAACCAGCCTGTCAGATTGTTTACATGCGATCACTGCCAGCATATATGGCCGCCAGTAGCCCAATAGAGCTGCAAGCGTGATTCACCCATCAACACTGACTGTGTTGATGGGGAAATTAAGCAATTTTACAGGTGAAAGGAAAGAAAATTGTATGATCTATGGCTTGCTTTAATCACACCCTTCCAGCCAGTTACCTCCTAATTGCTACCCTCTATTTACCCCATTTCTCCCTCACACAAACCCTTCTTATTTACTTGCAACCTTTTTACTCCATTTCCTTTAAACTCCAACACTTCTTATTTAAATCCCTCTTCACTCAGACTATTTCTACCCAATGCCCTTCTTACTTACCCACATTTCTTCCTCAGCTACACCCTAGCTACTTCATCCCTCCTTACTCACAGCCTAACTAACCTATCCCTCCCCACTTACACCCTACCTACTCCATTCCATCTCACTCACACCCAACCTACCCCATTTTCCTCCTTCCCATTTAATTGCCTCCTCATTTTCACCTTACCCACCTCATTGCCTCCTCATTCACACCCTACCAACCTAACTTCATTACATTATTTTACAAATTAAATTATTTGTGCTCATAACCCTTCCTCCTGCATTCTTCATATAAGTTATATCAAACTTACAACTATTATATCAATGCACAGTTCCACCCAAACATTGAAAAGCTGGCTCAGCAGATTTTAAAACACCCTGCTGAATTACGCATGTCCCCAGGCATCATTTATATAGGGTATCATCTTACCGAAAGCAAGTCATTGAAGTGAGGATGTCTAAAACTGGCCATACATTGATCGAAATTTGGCCAGGTATCACAGGGACAGGCGGAAGTTTGATCCGTGTATGGGCAGGCTGGTTGTACACAAGTCAATCTATTGATCGACTTGTGTATAACCAGCCTGTTGGGTTTTTGCCAAATGATCGGCGGCGCTGGATATTGCTGGTAACACTGATTATTGTATTCTGGCAGTGGGTACGTTTCCCCGCTGTCATAGTACAATAGCTCAGCGGGAAGGATTCCCGCATCCACATGGAATGTGTAAATGGGGGAATCGGCTAATTTTTTTTTTAGCTTAGGAACTACATGCAGGGAGAGACCTACTCATATACAAAGATCTTGCCCTGCGTTACCTTTCAGATTAGCCACTTATGTCTTGTAGCAACTATCACCATCAGCTCAGTCTGTACATGTATTATGCATATGCAAACTTTTACTATATCAATGATAATTGCTACAAGGTATAAGTGGCTAACCAGAGGAGGATAATGGAATGCAAGATATTTGCGTATGGGTTTTGTTTTAGTGGTTTGACTTTACTCTATACTTCTGCTTACATAGATTCTCCAGATAGATAGTCCAGGGTAACCCTGGACTCTGAGCTGTCCTTTCAGGCCCACATCCAATCCCTGTCCAAATCATGCCACCTCAACCTCCGCAACATCTCCACAATACACCCCTTTTTAACTAATGACACCACAAAGCTTCTAATTCACTCCCTAGTCATCTCTCGCCTTGACTACTGCAACTCCCTCTTCATTGGATTACCTTTACATAGGCTATCCCCCCTTCAGTCTATCATGACTGATGCTGCCAGACTCACCCACCTTACCAACCGCTCAGTGTCCTCCACCCCTCTCTGTCAATCCCTCCACTGGCTTCCCATCACCCAACAAATAAAATTCAAAGTACTAACAACTTACAAAGCCATCCACAACTCTGCCTCCCCCCCCAGCTACATCACTAATCTAGTCACAAAATATCAACAAAACCACTCTCTTGGGTCTGCCCAAGATCTCCTGATCCACCCATGCTCGACTCCAGGTCTTCTCCCGAGCTTCTCCAAAACTTTGGAGCTCTGTACCCCAATCTGTCAGACTATCTCCTAATCTATCCATCTTTAGAAGATCACTGAAAACCCTTCTCTTTAAAAGAAGCCTATCCTGCTTCTAACTAATACACTGTTTTTACTTTATCCATCAGCTCATCCTCCACAGTTATTACCTTTTGTATCACTTGAGCCTCACTCCTAGATTGTAAGCTCTAACGATCAGGGCCCCCGGATTCCTCTTGTACCAAAATTGTATTGTAACTGTAATGTCTGCCTTCATTTTGTAAAGCGTTGCGCAAACTGTTGGCGCTAAATAAATCCTGTATAATAATAATAATAGATTCTACACCAGTGAATCCCAACCAGGGTTCCGTGGAACCGTAGGGTTCCTCCAGAGGTTGCTAGGGGTTCCTTCGGTCTTGGGCAATTTCTGCCTCTCGGATAAGTTCCCACCGACACCATTGATCTTTTTAGCTATCTGTAATGAAGTAATTCTTCCCAATGACCACAAGTGTAAGGACCATTCTTCCCACTGACCATCACACTAATGTATCATGAGTTGTAGCTTTCTAATTTTTAGCAGAGACTGGAGAACTATTTCAAGGGTTCCTCTGTGTTGAACAGGTTGAGAAAGGCTGTTCTGCACTGTGACCAGTTTCTACAAGAGATCTACTCATCCCTGAGCCACCAGGTCCAGCGTGTTCTTCTTGTAGGTTTGAACAATGGATGGATATGGCCCATGGGCAGCAAGGTTTGCGTTTTTTTTGCAATGGAAGTGAAAACAATTTGTTACCAAAAGATATGTAAAGTCACTTTTCCACTAATAACTGCGAATGACGATCTGAACCACTTGTTAAAAGGACTACTATTTGTGTTTTTATGGTTTTCTAAAGAAAGTCTTCAACCAAATCTGTAGAATTTCTATTATTTCTATGTGTCTGAAGTTTCTAATGGTACTCTCCAGAGTATAATATATACTGAACATTATGTGCTGCCCTTGGTGATGTCAAGGACCACAGTTGAGGCCCCCCATATTTCATAAGTTGACAACCACCTCTTTGGGTACATTTAGACAAGCTGTGGCAGGGAAGGATCAGGCTTGTCCTGGAAACCTGGAGATGACATCATGGGCTACCCTCACCTGAGGTGTCACTGCTCACTTTAAACTCACTATCTCCCATCAGATACATGACACAACACATCTACTGTTGCTGATAGCAAGATGACCCACAGGTAGCCACAGTCGTAAAACAAGCAAAAGATGTCTAATGATGTCTTGATAAGCAAGCTTTCAGATATCCTGCTGCAAGGAAACTCCCCTTCAATAAATCCAGATTGTTGATAAGCAAAAACCTCACTTTGAAGCTTTTGTAGGGAGGAGAGGGCAGCCTACTTCTGCTATGTGACCTCCAGCCCTGCAGGCTGACCTGAGCCACATCAAAGCACATAGCAGCATGGGGGCATCTGCCAGGACGGGTCACTGAACATGGGCACCGCACAGCTGGCACTCAAACTGGCCATACGCCAATAAAATTTTATTTGAATGTTCATATGGAAATTCTGAAAAAAAAAATGTCAACATGGCATTCAATCTTGCCATCAATGAGTCAACTAATTTTGGTTGAGACTCCCTAGAATTTGGTCCAGACCTGCTACATGAATGGAATCTCAGGTGTATTAAATAGGGTTCTTTTGTGCCTAGAACATGTGTGTCACAATATCTATGATTTTTCCAGAACAAAAACCATATTCAGAGTTAGACGTTTTCTATCCTGCTCCCCAATTGAAAACCCAGAACAATAATAGAGGGGAAATCTTTCAATGGGGGCACTAGTTTCGGAGATCCTGATGACAACCAGGGATTCCCTCACTTTGGAGGGATTTTCCCTTGCTTTCCGATTTGACTATGGGACAGGAAGTGAAGGAAACAAATGTCAAAAAAAATAAAAAAAACTGACAGGGGTTATAACCCTCATTTACTCTGCTCAAAATGAAAAAAAAAGAAGGCTTTGCCTTTAGTTTTAATTGAACCATCGGAAGGTTTTAGCCCCTTCATGACCAGACCATTTTTTGCTATTCCGCACTGCACTACTTTAACTGGCAATTGCTTGGTCATGCAACGCTATATTCAAATTACATTTTCATATATTTTTTTTTTTACACAAATAGAACTTTCTTTTGGTGGTATTTAATCACCATTGGGCCTTTTTTGCTAAATAAAAAAAAAAATCTTTCTTCAAAAATTTAGGTCAAAATGTATTCTGCTGATTTGGTAAAATCAGTGTTTATTATTTAGTCTGTGTGACCGTTATAGAATCTACAAACTATGGTATATATACACTATATTACCAAAAGTATTGGGACACCTGCCTTTGCACGCACATGAACCATAATGGCGTCTTAGTCCGTAGGGTTCAATATTGAATTGGCCCACCCTTTGTAGCTATAACAGCTTTAACTCTTCTGGGAAGGCTCTCCACAAGGTTTAGGAGTGTGTCTAGGTCGCAGCGTCCCCTCAAATTCATCCCAAGGGTATTCTATCGGGTTGAGGTCAGGACAGTCAAGTTCCTCCATCCCAAACTCGTTTGCTTTGTGTACTGGTGCACAGTCATGTTGGAACAGGAAGGGGCCAACTCCAAACTGTTCCCACAAAGTTGGGAACATGACATTGTCCACAATGTCTTGGTATGCTGACACCTTAAGAGTTCCCTTCACTGGAACTAAGGAGCCAAGTCCAATCCCTGAAAAACAACCCCACACCATAATCCCCCCTCCACCAAATGATTTGGACCAGTGCAGAAAGCAAGGTCCATAAAGACATGGATTAACAAGTTTGGTGTGGGTGTGGAGGAACTTAACTGGCCTGCACAGTCCTAACCTCAACCCTTTGGGGTGAATTAGAGCACAGACTGTGGCCCTGGGCCTTCTAGTCTAACATCAGTACCCGACCTCACAAATGTGCTTCTGGAAGAATGGTCAAACATTCCCATAGACACACTACTAAACCTTGTGGACAGCCTTCCCAGAAGAGTTGAAGCGGAAAATCCGATGGAAAAAGTCCAATGAACACTGTCGGAATTTCCGACAACACGCTCCGATCGCACATTTTCCATCGGAAAATCCGACCGTGTGTACGGAGCATAAGACTGGGATGCCATTAAAGTTCCTGTGGTTGTAAAGGCAGACATCCCAATACTTTTGGTAATATAGTGTATCTGAAAATTGATCAATTCTGATGTACTGACGGCCTATCTCAATTCCTGGGGCCCTAAAACACCAGAACAGTACAAATAACCCCTTTTTGGAAAGTAGACAGTTTGAGGTACTTAGTAAGCGGCATGGTGAGTTTTTTGAAGCTGTAATTTTTTGTCACTTTATTTCGGAAAATTAGGAAATTATTTTTTTCTCACAATTTTTTGTCACCAGTGCAACATCCTCATATGACTGGTGTGGCGATGATCAGGGATACTGAATGGTGAAATTGACTGGAACTACGCTTTGAATTAAAAATAATCTTACGGCCCTTAAAAAGTGCAGTAATCCGGTGCACTACAGGGTACAGGCATTCACACACACTGCTGCTGGGAGGTCAGGAGGGATTACAATCCACAGCTGACAAACAGTCCTGTGAAGTTCCCTGTACTGTTTCTGTGCCGACAGTTCCCCCCGGCTTCCCAGTTTGCACCTTCCAGCACACTAGGAGTTAACACAATGGAATGTGCAAATGGGGAAGTCGGGGAACTGTCACCCAGCGCTTGTAGGATGTGTAAGTAGAGTACAAACACATTTCTACTCTACCTACTGCTGTTAAAATACCTTTGTGAATGAATGAATGAGTGACTTGTATAGTGCTACCTATGCGAACTGAATCGCCTCAGGGCGCTTTTTGCCACCGGTGTCCATTTGTCTTAATAAATCCCGAGTTACAATCCATTAAGAGCCCCGCTGTATGTGCTTTTTAAAAAATATGGAGCTTCATACCACATCGCTCATGTGACTGCCTGACCTGCCTCTCTCCTCTCATGTCTTTCCTGACGTCAGTGGGGAATTCTCAGCCCCGCCCGCTGACTGTAGCTATCAGATCAGAAGAGAGGTGGGCGGGGCTGAGATTTCCCCACTGACGTCAGGAGAGACGTAAGAGGAGGGAGGAGAGCCAGGCAGTCACATAAGCGGCATGTACACACACTGAGAAATGCGGTATGAAGCTCCATATTTTTTTAAAAAGCACATACAGCAGGGCACTGGATTTATTAAAACACTTATTTTAACAACTATACGCTCGGAGCGCTCTCCCAGGAGGGGCGGGGCAAGTCGGGATGACATCACCCGGCGATCGATTTCTCTGGTCGTATGCATCGATGCTGCATCAGGGGCACCCGAATCGCGATGCATTGATTAATTTCAGCACCCCTAATGTTCAGTGTAGATTGGGGAATCAATAGATTTCTATTAATAGATTAGCAGTCCTAAATAAGAGAACTCTTATGCCCTGTACACACAATTGCACATTCCAACAATAAAATCCATTGGACGGATGTTGGCTCAAACTTGTCTTGCATACACACGGTCACACAAAGTTGGTCGGAAATTCCAAGCGTCAAGAACGCGGTGACGTATAACACGTACGACGAGCCGAGAAAAATGAAGTTCAATAGCCAGTGCGGCTCTTCTGCTTGATTCTGAGCATGCGTGGATACGCGAACGGATTTTGTTGTCGGAAAATTTTAGATCCAGCTCTCAAACTTTGTGTGTCGGAAATTCCGATGGAAAAAGTCTGATGGAGCCCACACACGGTCGGAATTTCCGACAACTAGCTCCGATCGCACATTTTCCGTCGGAAAATCCGACTGTGTGTACGGGGCATAAGTGTGTATGGTAAGGCTAACAAAGGGCTTGACAAATTTGCTTTGAATCTAGGAGGCAGCTAAAAAAGTTAATAGCCAGTTTTTTTTTTTTTTTTTTAACCACTTGCCTACTGGGCACTTTTACCCCCTTTCTGCCTAGGCCAATTTTCAGCGCTGTCACACTTTGAATGACAATTGCGCGGTCATGTAACACTGTACCCAGATGAAATTTCTCTAATTCTTTTTTCACACAAATAGAGCTTTCTTTTAGTGGTATTTAATCACCACTGGGTTTATTTTTTTCTAAATAAACGGAACAAGACCAAAACTGAGGAAAAAGAAACCTTTAATTTCTGTTATGAAATTTAGCAAATAAGTAAATTTTCTTCTTCACTGATGTGCGGTGATGAGTCGGCACTGATGAGGCTGCAATGATAGGTACTAATAAGCTGCACTAATGAGGATGCACGGATAAGGAGGCATTGATGGTCACTGATAGGCATCACTGATGGGGCCCTGATTATCAATGTAAATGTCCCCTGTCACAGAATAGCAGGTTATCAGCTTTTCTTTTCTCATGCTGTGACAGCACTGAGGAAAGGAAATGCCGATAATCGGCATTTGTTTACATGTGAGCAGCTGTGATTACATGGTAAAGGGCCACTGTGATTGGCCCTTTACCTTGATCTGTGATTAGTTCAGGGCACGCGGTGGGGGATTCTGGGAGGACGTCAATAGATGCCCTCCCAGAATTTAACAGCAGCACTATAGCCGTCTTTCGGCTATAGCGCTGTCGGCAAGTGGGTGGAGGATGTGGACGGCAGACAAATGCCCAGGTGTCATGACACAATTTGTAGTCGCCATGGCGACCTAGTGCCTGGGATTTGTCGAGCCCTGGGCCAAAACCCTAAAATCCCAGTTCCATTCAAGAAATCCTCCTACCTCCAAACTGACTTAAATCTAGTTATCAATGCTGGACAGGCAGGAACAACATAGCGATTACAAACCAAGATAGCTGTTGAGACATGGTTGTGGTGTTGCATAGACCTGGACACTGCTCACTTACGGGGCAGTTGAGAAGTGAAAGTCATTCTTCATGATGTCCCTACACCCAGCCCAAAACATATCTATTATAGGTATCCCCAAGAGGGCCCTTGTGCAGCTGCACAGTCTACACATACCATTTGCCCGTCCTGATGCTTTCTTCCAAAGCTTTTGGCATAGTCTGCAGTGTGGAAGCCTTGAACATGATCGATTAAGCTGGCCATGGATGGATATCATTTTGAATGAAAATTCTTAGGAAAAGTCTAAGCAAAATTCTTACAAAAATTCTCAGAACATTTGTCTGCTGTTCGAAAGACTGTGTTTAACATTTGATTTTGGAAAGAATGGGCTTTACCTAATGAAAACCACATTCACTGTTAAGAAATATGTTTATCCAAGAAACAATTTCCATCCTTCTCCTTTGAATTTTCCCACCACTGCGGTCGAAAACAAATGTCGATTTGACCCACTAGTGAGTAGAACCTTTTCCTAAAGAATTTTATTTGAAATTCTACCCATCTATGGCCAGCTTTAGACCTGCAGCCGTATTTGATTGAATTAATTAACAACACCACAAACTCAGACAGTGTGCAAGACTTTCGAAAATGGGATCATACGAAGTCCTGAAAAATCAGCCTGTGATGCCTGTTACTTCAAGTTAATAAAAGGACAAGATTACAAATACACTAAGGCGTGTTGGTGAAAATCCTTCTTTTACGAAGAATAAAAAAAAAACAAAAAAAAAACCTTAAAAGCGGATCTAAAGCTAAAACATTTTTTTTTTTTTTTTTTTTTAAGAGTGTTAAAAGTTAGAACCTCGGCCATCTTCATTCCCTACTCTATAACTAAAAGGAAATGATATGGGTCTACATTTATCCATACAGATGGATAAATGTCTATCCATCTGTATGCTCTACTCTGCTGAACTGACATTACTGTAACATATTTGGTAAATGTCTTCTGCTGTCATATCTTTAAACTTCTATATTTAATGCTAGCTCTATAAACAACCACACTACAATAGCAACATTACTGGTGATTGATTTTCAACCCCATTTGGCTTGAGTGATCAAGAGAGGTAATTAACTTTACGACCCCAGCCTGTGTCTTGTCAGGTATTGGCCATCTTCTCTCCCATATTCAAGTGTCTCAAATCAGACCCAATAATGACCAACTGAGAAATGCATGCCTGCTCAGTCTCCCTATAAATTTAAAGCAGCCCATGGGGTGGCGCAGACACCATGGCTCTTTCACGAGTGATGCGCAGTTTCACCCCTGCAGTTTAACAAAAGCTGGATGAAGATACAACCAGAACTCTGCTCCACTCTGCAAGACAACAAGCAAACCAGCATTTGACATTTATTTTATATCAAGTCAGATTCCCACACTCTATCCACTAACATGCTCCTCATTCTCTTCCTTCTCACATCAGTGTCTTCTATCCTCAAATTATCCTTACTCTACCCCTCCTCTCTACCCTGCAGCATGCACATATCACCCTCACTCCTATCCTCTCCCTACTACTGCACCCATCATCTCCTGCATTTGTTGCACCCACATGCTGGCATAAACACCAGGGCCACTAGACACGTGCGCTCATGCATGTCCCACTCCCACCTTGCCTTCCTCGCCCTCCTCCTCCTCCTAGACTCAGGTGACATTTTTCCTAATCCTGGTCTGCCATTTTCCAACTGCAAGCCACATATCCAATACCCCTCCTCCTCTGGCAACCACTGCAATACACTCAGTTAAATTTCTATCCCCCTGCTTCCTCAAAGCAGTCCACCTATCTCATGTGCTCTTTGGAACACCCGCTCCATCTGTAACAAGCTAACATCTGTACATGACCTCTTCATCTCTCATGGCTTTAACATACTCGTCATAACAGAAACCTGGCTTCAAAATTTGGACTCAGCTTCTCCTGCTGCCCTCTCCCATGGTGGCCTCCATTGGACTCACTCCCCCAGACCCAACAGACAGAAAGGAGGTGGAGTTGGATTCCTTCTATCCCCACAAAGCACCTTCCAAGTCCTTCCTGTCCCTCCCCCTCTATTCCTCTCTTCTTTCGAGATGCACTGTATTTGTCTGTTTTCTCCTATTTCTCTGAGGATTGCAGCAATTTATCGGCCTCCTGGACCGGTATTGCGCTTTCTTGATGACTTTGCTGCCTGGCTACCCTACTTTCTCTCCTCTGAAATACCCACTATCATTCTTGGTGACTTCAACATTCCTGTTAATGTTAACAGCCCAACTACAGCTAAACTTCTCGATTTAACCTCATCTTTTGACCTAACCCAATGGACACATACTTCCTCTCACTCCAATGGTAATACCCTTGACCTTGTATTCTTCCATCTCTGCAACCCTGGCAACCTCACCAACACCCCCTTTCCTCTCTCTGATCACAACCTCATTAGTTTCACTGTATCCTTGCCTCCAACCACCCCTCCAAGCAGCAAACAATTACTTTGTAGAAACCTTCGCCACTTTAACCCTTCTCTTCTCTATTCTGCTACTGACCACCTATATGACATAATCTCTCCCCTGTCCTGTCCTGACCTGGCCACCTCTGTCTACAACAGTTCACTCTCATCATCACTAGATGCACTTGCTCCTCTAACCACACGCAGAATCAGGCCCCGGCCGTTACATCCCTGGCAAAGTGACAACACTAGAAATCTCAAGAGACATTGCCGTGCTCTTGAATGACTGTGGCGCAAAACCAAATGCCTGCAAGACTTCACCTTATATAAATCTGCCCTTCTAAAATACAATTCATGCCTCCATGCTGCCAAACAAGCTTACTTTGTTTCTCTTATTAATACTTTGTCATCCAGTCCCCGTTCTCAACCTTTAACTCTCTGCTTCGTCCACCACCCCCTCTACCCACTAACTCACTCACTGCCCAAGAGATTGGCAATCATTTCGAAGACAAGATTGATGCAATTTGTGAGGACACCTCCACTGTGTGTACATCTTCCCCACCCAACATACCTTGCCTAACAGCACATTCAACACTCTCCTCTTTTGAATTGGCTACTACTGAAGAGGTTACAAAACTTTTCTCAGATGCCCACCTAACCAATTGTTCCTTGAATCTTGTTCCCTCACCACAACTACGGTCACCCTCTTCTTCTATCCTATGCTCCCTCACCCACATCTTCAATCTCTCCCTCTCTAGTGGCACCTTCCCCTCCCCTCTAAAACATGCGCAGATCACTCTCATACTTAAAAAGCCCTCACTGGACCCCACCAATCTAAACAACTTAAGACCTATCTCATTGCTCCCATTCACCTCTAAACTTCTAGAACGCTTAGTGCACAACCGTCTTAGCTCCTACCTCAGTGAAAATAACCTTCTTGACCCCTTACAGTCTGGCTTTTGCTTGCAGCACTCTACAGAAACTGCCTTACTAAAACTCACTAACGATCTACTAACTGCTAAAACCAACAGCCAATACTCCATACTCCTACTACTTGACCTCTCTGCGGCCTTTGATACTGTTGACCACCTACTCCTTCTCAAACTCCATTCCCTTGGCATCTGAGATTCTGCTCTATCCTGGTTCTCTGCCTATCAACGCTTCTTCAGTGTCACCTACAACTCTGTCTCCTCCTCTCCATTGCCCCTTTCTGTGGGGTCCCCCAAGGCTCTGTTCTTGGACCCCTTCTCTTCTCTATCTTCACCTCCTCCCTTGGTCACTTGATAACTGCCCACGGCTTCCAATACCACTTATACGCCGATGACAGCCAAATCTATCTGTTTACTCCTCACCTCACTCCTTCAGTCTCCTCTCGCATTACTAACTTACTAATTGACATATCAGCATGGATGTCACACCACTTCCTTAAACTAAATCTCTCTAAAACTGAGCTATTAATATTCCACCCCACCTGCGCCCCCCTCCATGACTTTTCCAGCAAAATCAACAATGCAACTATCAGTCCCTCCCCTCACGCCAGGGTACTAGGTGTAATCCTAGACTCTGACTTGTCATTTCAGCTCCAAGTCCAATCTTTGTTAAAAGTTTGTAGAATTCACCTCTAACATCTCTAAAATTCGCCCCTTTTTAACAAATGAAACCACCAAGCTCCTCATTCACTCCCTTCTTATATCCCGCCTTGACTATTGCAACTCCTTTCTCATTGGCCTGCCTCTCCATAGGCTCCTCCCCTCTTCAGTCTATCATGAATGCTGCTGCCAGACTTATCCACCTTACCAACCACTCAGTGTCTGCCAACCCTCTCCTCCAATCCCTACACTGGCTCCCAATCACCCAGCGAATTAAATTCAAAATACTAACCACAACATATAAAGCCATTCACAACTCTGCCCCGAGCTACATCACCAATCTTGTCTCCAAATATCACCCAAACCGTCCTCTCCGCTCTTCTCAAGACCTCCTACTCTCAAGCTCTCTAGTCTCCTCCTCCCATGCTCCAGATCCTCTGATTTCTCCAGAGCCTCTCCCATCCTCTGGAACTCGCTACCTCCACTGGTCCGGCTATACCCTACTCTTGCTACCTTCAGATGATCCCTGAAAACTCATCTCTTCAGGGAAGCCTATCACGTCTCCAACTAATCTCCTACCACTTCCATCAGCTCATTTCCCACAGTTACAACCTTTTGTACCATCTGCCCCACCCTATTAGATTGTAAGCTCTTCTGAGCAGGGCCCTCTTAATCCTCTTGTATTTTATTGTATTGTAACTGTATTGTCTCCTTTTATATTGTAAAGCGCTGCGTAAACTGTTGGTGCTATATAAATCCTGTATAATAATAATAAACAAATAATAATAATACTTGCACTTTAACACATAATAAGTAATCATAGAACAAAGGTGATGTTTGGAGCCAATACTTACTTTTCAAGTCCAGACATTATTATGGGAGGTAGAACCAGAATCGGCATGGGCAGCACCACTCTTGTCAGAGCCGTCTCTATTAGCGCCTACAGAAAAATCAGAAAGGAGAGGGATGAGAATGACACCGTCTTACCCGGCAATGTCCACGACCCTTTGGCTGTCTGCCACTGGTAAAAACTGGCAGCACCCGCTAATGGTGCATCAACACCCACTGGTTTAACTTAGAACTATACACACACACTGCTTTTATAATGTATTATTAGTGCCCCTGGCTCAGGTCAGTATTCAGTTTAACTGGGCTGTCTGAAGATCGCCATAAAACACTCTATCTATCTATCTTAATCAGTCAAATAAATAATAAATTAAAAAAAATAAATGTATCTATAGATTCATGTTTATGAGGGGGGAGCAGCACACGGAAGGTTTTTTTTTACCTTCTGTCTTTACAACCACTTTAAATAAATCTATTCATATTTATCAGTCAAGTCTATCTTTCTATCTATCAATATATCTGTCTGTCTGACTATCTATTGATTTTAATCTGTCAAATCAATCTATCACAATTATTTATTCAAACCAATATATTGTAAATATTCACATTTTGTTATCTTGATCTTTATAACCAGAATGTTCCACACATCTATGCATTTTAATGGTTGCCGAACTCCTAGGCATAATCATGACAGTTTACTACCACATGCAAATCTTGGATAGATAGATATCTACAGTGCCTTGCAAAAGTATTCACCCCCCTTGGCTTTTTACCTATTTTGTTACATTACAGCCTTTAGTTCAATGTTTTTTTTAATCTGAATTATATGTGATGGATCAAAACACAATAGTCTAAGTTGGTGAAGTAAAATTAGAAAAATATATACATAAAACTATTTTTCAGAAATAAAAAAACATAAAATTGGCATGTGCGTACGTATTCACCCCCTTTGTTATGAAGCCCATAAAAAGCTCTGGTGCAACCAATTACCTTCAGAAGTCACATAATTAGTGAAATGATCTCCACCTGTGTGCAATCTAAGTGTCACATGATCTGTCATTACATATACACACCTTTTTGAAAGGCCCCAGAGGCTGCAACACCTAAGCAAGAGGCACCACTAACCAAACACTGCCATGAAGACCAAGGAACTCTCCAAACAAGTAAGGGACAATGTTGTTGAGAAGTACAAGTCAGGGTTAGGTTATAAAAAAATATCCAAATCTTTGTGATCCCTCGGAGCACCATCAAATCTATCATAACCAAATGGAAAGAACATGGCACAACAGCAAACCTGCCAAGAGTCGGCCGCACACCAAAACTCACGGACCGGGCAAGGAGGGCATTAATCAGAGAGGCAGCACAGAGACCTGAGGTAACCCTGGAGGAGCTACAGAGTTCCACAGCAGAGACTGGAGTATCTGTACATAGGACAACAATAAGCCGTATGCTCCATAGAGTTGGGCTTTATGGCAGAGTGGCCAGAAGAAAGTCATTACTTTCAGCAAAAAACAAAATGGCACGTTTTGAGTTTGCGAAAAGGCATGTGGGAGACTCCCAAAATGTATGGAGGAAGGTGATCTGGTCTGATGAGACTAAAATTGAACTTTTTGGCAATCAAAGAAAGCGCTATGTCTGGTGCAAACCCAACACATCATATCACCCAAAGAATACCATCCCCATGGTGGTGGCAGGATCATACTGTGGGGATGTTTTTCAGCAGTCGGGACTGAGAAACTGGTCAGGGTTGAGGGAAAGATGGATGGTGCTAAATACAGTAATATTCTTGAGTAAAACCTGTACCACTTTGTGTGTGATCTGAGGCTAGGATGGAGGTTCACCTTCCAGCAGGACAATGACCCCAAACACACTGCTAAAGCAACACTTGAGTGGTTTAAGGGGAAACATGTAAATGTGTTGGAATGGCCTAGTCAAAGCCCAGACCTCAATCCAATAGAGAATCTGTGGTCAGACTTAAAGATTGCTGTTCACAAGCGCAAACCATCCAACTTGAAGGAGCTGGAGCAGTTTTGCAAGGAGGAATGGACAAAAATCACAGTGGTAAGATGTGGCAAGCTCATAGAGACTTATCCAAAGCGACTTGGAGCTGTGATAGCCGTAAAAGGTGGCTCTACAAAGTATTGACTTTAGGGGGGTGCATATTTATGCACATTGACTTTTTCTGTTATTTTGTCCTATTTGTTGTTTGCTTCACAATTAAAAAAAAAACAAAAAAAAACACATCTTCAAAGTTGTGGGCATGTTCTGTAAATTAAATGATGCAAATCCTCAAACAATCCATGTTAATTCCAGGTTGTAAGGCAACAAAACATGAAAAATGCCAAAGGGGGTGAATACTTTTGCAAGGCACTGTACATACCTATCATAATCTATTTGTTTTCTATCTATCATATATACGATAAATATCTATCTAATCTATCATATTTATTACATCTATCGTATATACACTATATTACCCTATCTATCATACACTATATTACCAAAAGTATTGGGACACCTGCCTTTACACGCACATGAACTTTAGCCCAGGTTCACACTGCTGTGGGTTAGAAATCGCGCAAGTTCAACTTCAGGGGCAATTTGACAGACATCTTTGCAGGTTTCTGCACAGATGTCTATTCAAATCGTCGCCAAAAGTAGTACAGGAACTACTTTTGGGAATCGCTACGACGCTGCACAAATTCCGATGGTGCCATTGCCTGCAATAGCTGCCGATTTACATGCAATTTAACATGTCAAATCACATGCCAAATCGGCCCAATGTGAACGTGGGCTCAATGGCATCCCAGTCTTAGTCCGTAGGGTTCAATATTGAGTTGGCCCACCCTTTGCAGCTATGGGAACTTGACTGGCCTGCACAGAGTCCTGACCTCAACCCGTTATATCTATCATATCTATCTATCATATATAAATATCTATTGTACAGTGAGGGAAAAAAGTATTTATTCTTCCGCTAATTTTGTATGTTTGCACACTGACAAAGTAATTATCAGTCTATAATTTTAATGGGAGGTTTATTTTAACAGTGAGAGACAGAACAACAAAAAAATATCCAGAAAAACGCATTTCAAAAAAGTTATAAATTGATTTGCATTTTAGTGAGTGAAATACAGGGTATGTATTTGATCCCCTATCAATCAGCAATATTTCTGGTTCCCAGGTGTCTTCTGTACAGGTAAAGAGCTAAGATTAGGAGCACTCTCAAAGGGAGTGCTCCTAATCTCAGCTTGTTACCTGTATAAAAGACACCTGTCCAGAGAAGCAATCAATCAGATTCCAATCTCTTCACCATGGCCAAGACCAAAAAACTGTCCAAGGATGTCAGGGACAAGATTTTAGACCTATACAAGGCTGTAATGGGCTACAAGACCATCGGCAATCAGCTTGGTGAGAGGGTGACAACAGTTTGTGCGATTATTCGCAAATGTAAAAAACACAAAATAACTGTCAATCTCCCTCGGTCTGGGACTTAATGCAAGATCTCACTGAAATTATCATGAGAACGGTGAGGAATCAGCCCAGAACTACACAGGAGAACTGTGTCAATGATCTCAAGGCAGCTGGGACCATAGTCACCAAGAATACAACGGTAACACACTACGCCGTAAAGGACTGAAATCCTGCAGCGCCCGCAAGGTCCCCCTGTGTGTAAAGCACATTTACAAGCCCGTCTGAAGTTTGCTAATGAACATCTGAATAATTCAGAGGAGAACTGGGTGAAAGTGTTGTGGTCAGATGAGACCAAAATCAAGCTCTTTGACCCCCAAGAACACCATCCCCACCGTGAAACATGGAGGTGGAAACATTATGGTTTGGGGAACCTCCTTCCCTCAGGCAGGGCATTGAAAATGGGTCATTGATTTTAATTAATAATAATAGTAATTCCAGCATTCCAGCTCAAGAGGAAGCACATTAGGGTCCTGGAGTGGCCTAGCCAGTCTCCAGACCTTAATCCCAGAGAAATAATGTGGAGGGAGCTGAAGGTTCAAGTTACCAAACATCAGCCTCGAAACCTTAATGACTTGGAGAGAATCTGGAAAGAGGAGTGGGAGAAAATCCCTCCTGAGATGTGTGCAAACCTGGTGGCCAACTACAAGAAACGTCTGACCTCTGTGATTGCCAACAAGGGTTTTGCCACCAAATACTAAGTCATGTTTTGCGAAGGGGTCAAATACTTATTTCACTCATTAAAATGCAAATCAATTTATAACTTTTTTGAAATGCGTTTTTCTGGATATTTTTGTTGTTATTCCGTCTCTCATTGTTAAAATAAACTTACCATTAAAATTATAGACTGATCATTTCTTTGTCAGTGGGGCAAACATACAAAATCAGCAGGGGACCAAATACTTTTTTCCCTTACTGTAAATATCTATTGTATATATTGTATCTATCGTATATAAATGTCTATTGTATATACTGTAAATAGCCATCTAGCTACAGTGTCTATTTTATCTATCTATCGTATCTATTCTATCTATCTATCATTACATTAATATGGTTGCTGAACTCCTCAGTAATAGTAATACAGTTTACATCAAGGAATCCATTACCCATTCAGTAATACTGTATTTCAGGTTCCATATTAAAGCAAAGTACAAAAAAAACAAAGCGCCATTAGCAGGACTGGGACATTTCTGAACACCTGGAAGGAGATAATGAGAGCCTAAAGTTTTACAGGGAGTTAAAAAAAAGAACGAAATAAATAAATAATAAAATATATCTATCTATCTATCTATCTATATATATTATTATTTATTTATTTTTTTCGTTCTTTTTTTTAACTCCCTGTAACACACACACACAGTCATGGCCAAAAATATTTGCAATTACAAATGTTTAGGCATTCTCATGTTTATTTTGTTTGTATTTTTTTTTAACAAAAAGCCAAATCTGCCGCATTCCACGCAAAACTCCAAAAATGGACTGGACAAAATTATTGGCACCCTCCATTTAATATTTGGTAGCACACCACTTGGAAAAAATAACTGAAATCAATCGCTTTCTGTAACCATCAATGCGTTTCTTACACCTCTCTACTGGCATTTTGGACCACTCTTCTTTGGCCAACTGCTCCAGGTCTCTCAAATTGGAAGGGTTCCTTTTCCCAACTGCTGTTTTGAGATCTCTTCACAGGTGCTCTGTGGGATTTAGACCCAGACTCATTGCTGGCCAATTCAGTACTCTCCAGCGCTTTTGTCTTAAACCATTTCTGGGTGTTTGACGTGTGCTTTGGGTCATTGTCCTGCTGTAAGATCCATGACCTCTGACGGAGACCCAACTTTGTGACACTGGGCCCTACATTGAACCCCAGAATTCTTTGGTAGTCTTCAGAATGCCATGCACATGGTCTAGACCAGTGTTTCTCAACCCACAGTCCTCAAGGTGCCCCAACAGGTCATGTTTTCAGCCTTACCATTATTTTGCACAGGTGATTTGATCAGTTTCACCGCCTTAGTAATTACCACAGCCGTTTCATCTGAGGGAAATCCTAAAAACATGGCCTGTTGGGGCACCTTGAGGACTGGAGTTGAGAAACATTAGTGTAGACATCCAGTGCCTGAAGCAGCAAAGCAACCCCAAAACATCAGTGAACCTCCACCATGTTCGACTGTAGGCCTTCTTTAAAGGCCTAATTTCTTCAGTAATGATGAATGATGGGCTTTACCAAAAAGTTGTAATTTTGTTTCGTCTGTCCACAGCACATACTCCCAAAAGGATTTTGGCTTCCTCAGGTAAGTTTTGGCAAACTCCAACCTGGCTTTTTCTAGGTTTCTGTGTCAGCAATATGGTCCTTCTGGGTCTCCCTACCACAGCGTTCCTTTTCATTCAGATGGTGAAGTATAGTGCAAGCTGACACAGTTGTACCCTGTGCCTGAAGGTCAGCTTGAATGTGTCTGGAAGTTGACCAAGGTTCTTTATCCATTGTTCGAACAATCCTTCATTGCAATCTTTGACCAGTTTTTCTCTTTCCTCCACGTCCAGGGATATTAGCTACAGCGCCATGGGCTGTAAACTTCTTGACAATGTTGCACACAGTGGACACAGGAGCCTTCAGATCTCTGGAGATGGACTTGTAACCTTGAAATTGTCCATGCTTTTCCACAATTTTTGTTCTCAAATCCTCAGACAATTCTTTGCCGTTCTTTCTCTTCATGCTCCGTGTGGCACACAGAGACACACAACAGAAAGGTTGAGTCAAATTTTCACCATTTTAACTGGTTGCCGGTGTGATTTCTATTATGTCAGCACATGTTCGTTGATACAGATGAGTTTAATTACAAAATTACAGGAGCATCACAAACTTGGAATGCAGTTATTTCTTACAATTTTAAAAAATGTGGCCAATTTTGTCCAGTCCATTTTTGGAGCTTTACCTGGAATGTGTCAGATTGGGCTTTTTGTTTCTTTGCTTTTGGGTGTCATACCAATTCAAACAAAAGAAATAAACATGAGAATGCCTAAACATTTGTAATTGCAACAATTTTCTGGCCAAAGTGGTGCAATGTTTTGGACATGACTGTATAGGTTTGACCATCTTGTCTGCTATAGAGCAGAGGAGAGAATAAAGGGCTACAACTGAACTGCTGCCACCAATGGGCAAGGATTGGCATGGATCTGGCAGTTGAGGAGGGATAGTTATCTCCCCGTCCGTTATTCATGGATCTCGTCCATGGCCTCCTAAATTCTCCAAAATTTCAACTTAATATTTTTAGAAGAAGCAGTTAAAAATGTTCAGCATAGTGAGAACCTCCATGAGTCAGTGGGTTATCCAGCACGCAACGCGTAACAAGATTTGGCACCCTTGTGATGCGACGATGCCGGAGTATTATATCAGGCAAAACTATAGGAATTAACGGTATGACTTCTCAAATGGAACATATTTCTGTGAGGGGGCGTTTATTGCCTGTGATGACTCCATTTATTATGCTGGAAAACACAAGGCGTCCATATGTTTTTCTATATGCAGTAAAGTATAAATATCTCAATTACTACTTATCTAAGGAAGAACGCCGCAGGGAGGGGGAATGACTGCAATTCATTCGGGGAAGAGCTAAAGAAGCCCCTTCCTAAAATTGGGTATTTGGGTGATTCACATAATAAATTCATTATAGAACAACATGGAAATAATGACGTCACGCTTTGAACTAGGTAGACACGTGTCTTTTATATCTAATTAACTATGTAACGAGCGCTTCCAACACCAAGTACCTATTATCACTTGGAGGTCAAAGCTTAACTGCAGGCAGATGTTAAAAAAAGTTACCAGTAATGTAATTATGCATTCATTAAATAATAATTAAAAGTATTTTTAAACACAGCTAATATAATTACCTGTTTTTTTTTTACCTTTTTGAAAGCCCCTTCACAACATCACGAGGTCTTAAGCCTCGTACACACGATCGGATTTTCCTCAGACAAAACTTCAGACAAAAGCGTGTGCCTGGATTTTGTCTTGCATACAAATGGCAAGGAATTGTCGGCCAACAAACTAGAACATAGTGATGTACTATGTGGTTTTTCAGCTCTTTAGCGCCACCCTTTGGGCTCCTTCTGCTAATTTCGTGTTAGTAGAAGTTTGGTGAATGTTGATTTGCGCTTTTCATTTTGCACTTTTCATTTAGCCCTTTTCATTTAATTTCTGAACAGCCATTCGTCAACCAGACATGCTGCGGAATCGGAGGAGATAACGTTTTATTTATTATTGGCCTTGGAGTTATTGCTTTGACCCAAGTCCAGTCCAGGAACAGGAGGAGGAGGATTTCTTGGGCCAAAAGTTGGTTGCTATGTTAATCCTGACCAATTACATCATATGCCTTTGCTGCGGGAGCTCCAGGAGAATAATCCAGATGTTTTTCGGAATTAACTCCGGATGACGGACCCCTGCTTTCACCTACTCTTGGCATCACTATATTAGGAAGCAGGACACATGCATGAGGCTTTTATTTTATTTTTTGGTCAAATAATAATGATTTGATTTGGTATATTTTCTATATTTTTGGATGCATAGAATGCACTTTTTGGTTAAGTTCTATTGGCAGATAGCATGTCTAATTTTATTTGTTTTCTTTTTTTAATGCACAATAAAAAAAATGTGTAGAATAATACTTGGCTATGTGTTTTACTTCAAATGACAGTTTGGGAGTAGGCAGTTACATTTTATAAAATACAATGTAAAATTGACAAGAGACACCAACATAGTTGTATCTTTGACCTTAAAAACTACAGGATAATGGTGTTGTGGTAACTTGCCCCCCCCCCCCCCCAAAAAAAATAAAGCATAATAATATTATTCTTGATATCACTAGAAAAAAAAAGCCTTTGAAAATTTGTCTGCAATAACTCCATCAGTATCACCAGCAAAGCAGCTTCATTATTATCCCATTAAAGAAGAAGAGAATTGTGCGCTGCATTTGGAGATTTCAGAATTTGCCATGTTACGAATGTTAATTCTCCCTTATGAACGCTAGTTTACAAAACCGACCGCTTCTGGCTCCTCCTTGCTTCCGAGCATGCGTGTTTGTACTTTGGACTTTTGTCTGACGGACTTGTGTACACACGCTCGGAAAATCTGACAACAGACATTTGTCTGCAAAAAATTTTAAAACCTGCCATCCAACATTTGTCCGATGGAGCGTACAAACGGTCGGATTTTCTGCCAACAGCCTGTCATCACACAATTCCCATTGGAAAAAACGATCGTGTGGCTTATGAGGGGGGGAGCATAGGCACTTTATCATGACTCTACTGCTTTGAACAATGTTGTTACTGGCCATGGGCACCACACAGCCGGCAATCAACCTGGCCATACACCACAAGAATTTTGTTTCTACGTTCTTGTGGAATTTCTGAAAAGTTGTTCACCAGAGCATTCAATCTTGCCATCATGGAGTCAACGATGTTTGAAAGCCCTTAAAGTAAAGTAGTAAACTGCAGTGGATGGAAAAAATAAAATCCCTTCTGCAAGGCAATGTCATAATGTGCTAGTATGCATCACATACTAGCACATAATGAGAGACTTACCTTAGAATGAAGCCCCCCAGTGCCGCGCTGGCACCGCCGAGAGAGCTGACATCTTCCCCCAGTCTACCTCCCAGGTTCGCGTCCTCCAGCTACATGAGTGGCCGGGGGCATCATGAAGTCACTCCCGTGCACGGGAGAAGCCGTTTACGGCACGGGGTCTGAGGGGCTGGCGCTGAATGCCGGACCTTCGGATCGCATGCTCCAATAACTTCACCGGCTGCATGCACTCTGAAGATCTCCTAAACTGTTAGGAGATATTCACAGTACTTACAGGTAAGCCTTACTATAGGTACAAATGGTAGAACAGAGTTTCTGTTCTAAAGGGTAAAGAGAACTCCGAAATATCCTGGCCACTCCTGCTGACCTTGTTGCACAAAGTGGGCGGCTAGTGTAGTGGTCCTCACACCATAATACACAGCCCTGCTATAAGTATCCTTCGTATTGCCCACAATGGCAAGTGTGACCGTGCTGACCAGTGAGAAGCATTGCTTTCGTCTGGGATTCCTTATCAGAAGACAAAGCTTCTCATGTGCCAGCAAGTCTTGGTCTTGCCATTGCAAGCATTATGATGGATGTGCATGGGCAGCACATTGGCCGAGTGGTTAGCACTTCCTCCTGGCAGCACTAATGTTGGTCGGTTTGAATCCCAACCATGACACTGCCTACCTGGAGTTTGCATGCACACTCCGAAGACATGCTGGTAGGTTATCTGGATCCTGTATAAATTGGCCCTAATGTATGTATGACTGGGAGTTTGGGACCTTAGATTGTAAGCTCCTTGAGAGCAGGTACTAACTAGGGGGGCCACACCCCAAAATGCATAACCATGCCCAACATTATCACACATGACATTACCATAGACATTTTGTGGGCCTGCCACAGGTCCCTGCTGTCTACAGTGGTTCTTATCCATGTGATATATACTAATTGTGTTGCTTCTGCTGGCTCTTCCTGGTGTTTCCCTGGTCAACTTCCTGGTTCAAAGCACCTTACATCACATCCACTTGGAGGGGCTTGCTCACCATTGACCACCTGGAAGGTTGCCACCTGCTGGAGACCTATTGATACGCTTTTTAATGTCTTTTAAACGTGAATGCATATTTATTGTTTTTCTTTTTACCAATATGTTTTAATAAATGCTACACTTAGGTAGTGGCGCTTTTCTCTCCTCCTTTTTTCCGTTTATACGTGGTTTGCTGGTGGAAGCCTCCCCAGACCCTGCTTGGAAGAGAGACTGAAGACACTGTCATAATGTGAATTTCATGCCACAGTGACATTTATGGACTTTTCTCAAGGACTAAAAAAACACTCCCTTCATTCGTTTTTCATCTCTTGGGCCCCCCCCCTTTTTTTTTTTTTGTCAGTTGCACCAGTGCCCCCACCTGGGTACCTTTAGGGTGTTAATGCCCTTTACAAATCACTTTCTAATAAATAAAAATGAAATGTGCAAACAGGGTCTGGAGGGGTGGCCAGGATATTTGGCATTAGTGCGCCTTTTTGATTTTTGTTAAAAGGTGAAATTACTTTTATACCCATATTAAATAGGTTTCTTTTGTGAAAATTGTGCACTACAAATTGTACAATTTTTTTCCCAAATGAAAACCATATTCACAGTTGAAAATTTTCCATCAAGCTCCTTCGAAATTTCTCATCTCAATGGTTGAAAATGATCATCGATTTGATCCCATTAACCATTCGTAAATTAAACAAATGCTCCAAAAATGAAAATTTTGGAACAAAATTCTACTAAAATACAGGCAGTTTTAGGTCAGTTTCACACGGGCTTCAGCTTGTATAAGAGTAGTTTGAACAACAAGCTTTGTTGAAGCTTTTAAAGTACCATTCGGCTCCAGCTTGTAAATGTTGATCACAGATCCTAATTGGAGGGCTGAATGCCACTTTAAACAAGCTGCTAGCAGGCTTAAGCACTTTTTGAAGTCTGTTGAAAGCCTGCTGAAGCCTGCTAGCAGCTTGTTTAACCACTTGCCGACCAGCCGCCATCATTATACTGCATAGCATGAATCTATCCATGGCCGCTGCTGCCACCCCCTATTCAGGCGCCCAGCCCCTTTTCGGGCGCCGGGCACCTGATAGGCATCAAAAAAGGTGACCTGCGAGCGCCATGGTTGGTCTGGTGTGTTTCCTAACACTGAACCGCCTCTCCACCAATCAGGTGCTCAGGTCTGTTACCCATCACCTGATTGGCTGAAATGACAGGCGCTGTAATTGGATGCCTATCAGGAGGAGACCCACTGCCCCACTGGGACAGGGTAGACGGCGAGCGGGCCGGGGGGGGTTTCACAGTGGCGGCATTCGATGGGCAGTGTGGCAGCGTTCGATTGGCACAGTGAGGCTGCAACTGATGTTTTTTTTTTTCAGATTTTTTTCAGTTTGTTTGCGCCCCCCAAAAATTTTGAGCAACAGCCGCCACTGGATCTCTCTCCTCCTCCTCCAGTCAGTCCCATCCCCCCACAGTTAGAAACACCTCCCAGGGAACACATTTAACCCCTTGATCAGCACTAGTGTTATCCCCTGCCCTGTCGGTGACATTTACACAGTAATCTGTTCATTTTTATAGCACTGATCGCTGTATAAATGTCAATGGTGTCAAAAGTGTCTGATCTGTCCGCTGCAATGTCGCAGTCTCGCTAAAAATCAAAGCTCGCTCCCATTACTAGTAAAAAAAAAAAATAATAATAAAAATGCAATAAATCTATCCCCTATTTTGTAGATGCTATAACTTTTGTGTAAACCAATCAATATACGCTAATGCCCCATACACACGATCAGATATTCCGTCAGAAAAAACTTCAGTTTTTCCGACGGAATTCCGCTCATGCTTGCCTTGCATACACACGGTCACACAAAAGTTCTCTGAACTTTCGACCGCCAAGAACGCGGTGACGTACAACACTACGACGAGCCGAGAAAATGAAGTTCAATGTTTCCGAGCATGCGTGATTTTTTGCCTGTCCGAATTGCATACAGATGATCGCATTTTCGGATAGGAACTTTTTCCGACCTAAAAATAGAGAACATGCTCTCAATATTTTGCTGGCTGGAATTCTGCCAGCAAAAGTCGGATGGAACGTACACACGGTCGCAATTTCTGACCAAAAGCTCACATCCGACTTTTGCTGGTGGAATTTCCGATCGTGTGTACGGGGCAATATTGCATTTTTTTTTTACCAAAAATATGTAGAAGAAAACATATTGGCCTAAACTGATGAAGAAATTATCTTTTTTTTTTTTTTTTTTTTTAAAAAAGTGGGATATTTATTATAGCAAAAAGTAAAAAATATTGTTTTTTTTTTCAAAATTGTCGCTCTTTTTTTGTTTATAGCGCAAAAAATAAAAACCGCAGAGGTGATCAAATACCACCAAAAGAAAGCTCTATTTGTGGGGAAAAAAGGACGTATTTTATTTGGGTGCAACATCGCACGACCGCGCAATTGTTAGTTAAAGGGACGCAGTGCCGTATCTCAAAAAATGGCCTGATCATTAAAGCGGAGTTCCACCCAAAAGTGGAACTTCCGCTCATTTGTCTCCTCCCCCCCTCCGGTGCCACAATTGGCCCTTTTCGGGAGAGAGGGGGGACAGGATACCTGTCTTTCACAGGTATCCTTTCCCACTTCCGGGAGTCCGGGCTGCGGCTATTGACCTCACGGCTGGGGCTCCCCTCCTCCTGCCTCCTCCTTCCCCTGCCGCTGGGCCAGTAGCAGAGAGGAGCGGGCCTCGCGCATGCGCAGCAGGGTTCCTGGCGTGAAGCCAAAAGGCTACACTGCTGGGTACCCTTACCCGCAATGGCGGCGGCATGCACCGGACAGCTGATGGAAACATCAGCTGCGGTGTTGACATCGCTGGACTCCAGGACAGGTAAGTGTCCCATTATTAAAAGCCAGCAGCTGCAGTATGTGTAGCTGCTGGCTTTTAATGATTATTATTTTTTTTTTTTTTTGACGGAACACCGCTTTAAGGGGGGAAATCTTCTGGTCTATAAGTGGTTAAAGTGGCAACACCACTCCCATTTACAAACTGGAGCTGAATGGTACTTTAAAAGCTTCAACAACAAAGCTTGCGGTTCACACCGCTCTTCTACAAACTGAAGCCCGTGTGAAACAGAACTTACACTGCTTTACTGTCCAATCACAGGCTGTGGGAAGGAGAGGTGACTAAGGAAATAGAACTTCAGCAACAGTTTTTTCCTACAGTCACCCATTAAATGGGTGACCACCAAGGCTTATTTTCCCCCCAGAGGACAGGTGCAGAACCCCCCCCTCTCTGTCCCCTACCCACCTTGAAGCGCCGTCCCTTGTTTCCACCCCCTACCCATCTCCCATTACCACCCCTTTAGAAAATACAGAATCGAGTATCGTTTTGTGGTGCTAGGAAATTGTTATGGAATTTGTTAAAGATAACTAGAAAGGCAGTAAAATAGATCCTCTGCCACCAGCATAATAGACCCTCCAGCAACAATAGAGCCCGCCAGCAATAATAGCCCCCCCCCCCCAGCCTCTCCCTACCAACAGCAGATCCTCCACACAACAATAGACCCCCCCGCACTTAGCAACAATGGACCTCCTGCAACAGTAGACCCCCAGCAGCAACAACAGACCCTCCAGCCGTCAGCATCAATAGACCCTCCAGCCGTCAGCATCAATAGACCCTCCAGCCGTCAGCATCAACAGACCCTCCAGCAGCCAGCATCAATAGACCCTCCAGCAGCCAGCATCAACAGACCCTCCAGCAGCCAGCATCAATAGACCCTCCAGCAGCCAGCATCAATAGACCCTCCAGCAGCCAGCATCAATAGCCCCCCCCAGCCTCTCCCTACCAACAGCAGATCCTCCACACAACAATAGACCCCCCCCCGCACTTAGCAACAATGGACCTCCTGCAACAGTAGACCCCCAGCAGCAACAACAGACCCCCAGCAGCCAACATCAAGAGACCCTCCAGCAGCCAGCATCAATAGACCCTCCAGCAGCCAACATCAAGAGACCCTCCAGCCGTCAGCATCAATAGACCCTCCAGCCGTCAGCATCAATAGACCCTCCAGCCGTCAGCATCAATAGACCCTCCAGCCGTCAGCATCAATAGACCCTCCAGCCGTCAGCATCAATAGACCCTCCAGCCGTCAGCATCAATAGACCCTCCAGCCGTCAGCATCAATAGACCCTCCAGCCGTCAGCATCAATAGACCCTCCAGCAGTCAGCATCAATAGACCCTCCAGCAGTCAGCATCAATAGACCCTCCAGCAGCCAGCATCAATAGACCCTCCAGCCGTCAGCATCAATAGACCCTCCAGCAGTCAGCATCAATAGACCCTCCAGCAGCCAGCATCAATAGACCCTCCAGCCGTCAGCATCAATAGACCCTCCAGCCGTCAGCATCAATAGACCCTCCAGCAGCCAGCATCAATAGACCCTCCAGCCGTCAGCATCAATAGACCCTCCAGCCGTCAGCATCAATAGACCCTCCAGCAGTCAGCATCAATAGACCCTCCAGCAGTCAGCATCAATAGACCCTCCAGCAGCCAGCATCAATAGACCCTCCAGCCGTCAGCATCAATAGACCCTCCAGCAGCCAGCATCAATAGACCCTCCAGCCGTCAGCATCAATAGACCCCCCAGCTGTCAGCATCAATAGACCCTCCAGCAGTCAGCATCAATAGACCCTCCAGCAGTCAGCATCAATAGACCCTCCAGCAGCCAGCATCAATAGACCCTCCAGCCGTCAGCATCAATAGACCCTCCAGCAGCCAGCATCAATAGACCCTCCAGCCGTCAGCATCAATAGACCCCCCAGCTGTCAGCATCAAAAGACAATCCAGCAGCCAGCACCCTTAATTCTCTCCCTTAACAATAGATCCCTCTCAGCAACAATAGACCCCCATGTGACTCCCTTCAGTGACAAAAGATCCCCCAGAAGCCAGCATCAATAGACCCTTTAGCACACCCCAGCACCTTTCGCCAGTACATATATACATTCAGTTCTGGGGGTGCCGGAACTGCGTTCCCACTGAAAAAAAGCCCTGGTGAGCATCATTCAGGGAGAAAGAAGGGTACTGGATTTTGTATACGAAGGATGCTTGCAGTTATATAGATAAGGTAGAACATATGTAAAGCATATCATTAAATCCTGAGACAATATTGTCACAGCTGGCAAGTAAGGTTAAGGCTACAACTGCCCGACTTCTAAAGAGATGCTAGTTCCAGGGTAGCTAAGTCACAGATCATTTCTCTTAAGTTAATGAATGTCTTTGCTATAGGTGTAGGTCAATTACATATCTCCTGAAGCCTGGCTGAAAAACTCCCAGAGATGGCATCATCCCACCCTGCCTTGTTGCTAGCACATTTAGGTAGTTACTAAGACACTCCCAAACAATTGCATGCACTCTCTCCCCTCTGTTGCAGTAGCTCTGAGCTCACAAAGGCTGAAACTACGGACATAGTGGACCACACATGTGCGGGGGTTTGGGCAGGGATGGCCTGTCCATTGGGGGCTCCTGGGTGCCGCCCCCTCTGCATAATGGATAGATTTATGCATAGCATGAATCTATTCACAGCCACCGTGGCCACCCCCCTATTCATGCGTTCAGCCCCTTTCAGGGCACCGGGCACATGAATAAGAGCAGCCAGGGTTTTTTGTTTTTTGATGCACCTGATTAGAGCCAAAGGCTCTAATAGTCTTCAAAATAAGGTGGGCTCGGGTCACAGAGGATGTGTCCGGAGCCCACTCAGGTGTGTTGCAACAGCAAATGAGTATTCGCTGTTGCAACACTGATCCTCCTCTTGGCCAATCGGGAAGCAGGTCTGATACCCGTCACCCGATTGGCTGAAAGGACAGGCAATCCTAGTGGACACCTAGGAGGAGGGGAGGGGACGCACAGCGGAAGCGAGTAGGAGAAGAGCCACTGGCCGATGCCTGGATGCCCGGTCCCCTCCGATGCCTGGATGCCCGATCCCCTCGGCCGCTCCTCGGATGCTCGGTCCTTGCCGATGCCTGGATACCCGATCCCCGCCGACGCTCCCCGGATGCCTGGTCCCTGCCGATGCCTGGATGCCAGACCCCCGCTGCTGCTCCTCGGATGCCAGATACCTGCCACTGCGCCTCGGATGCCTGCTGTCTAGATGGAGTAAGTGCCGGTGGACCGACCGGCAGACAGCCGAGGGGAGGGGGGGGAGGTTTGAGTTGCCGTGGGGGGGCATCTACCCCCCCAAACAAAAAACCACCAGCCTCCACTGGGTTTGTGTGCTCGCTCCTGTGATGATGAGCAGTAACAGCTGGTATGTTAGCAACAATCTAGCAACGAGGCAGGACGGAATCATGCCACCTCTGGGAATTTTTTTAGCCAGGCTTCGAGAGGTACGTATAGACAGGCCAATATCCAACTTTGATCAAAGTTGCACATTTTGTTTTTATCTACAGGCTCCCCTTGTATTTTGGTAAAGGTAAACTAACCCATTAAACAGACAAAGGCTACAAAAAAGGCGTGAAAGGGGCTAAATGTGCGCAGACAATACCATTTTGACACACACAAAAAAAAAAAGTCCACATCAATGGCCATAGTGAAAGATCTAGGCATATGACACAGGTTTTTAGAGACCAGGCGGCAGCAATGGGTGAAAAAACTGAGCCAGGTCCGCTTTCTTCCATCCAATTTTACACATGATACAATTGTTGACAAATACATGTTTTTCACAAAGCAAAAGGAAAAAAAAAAATAAAAAGTTTTGACTGCCAAAACGAAGAAAACTTTTATTTTTGCAGGAATCCATTTCTAAACTTTGGCTGTATTAGTATTCTAATAAACCCCAAGGGACAGAGCCAAGGAAAGATACAAGAAAAAAAAGCGGTTTATAAAAAGCAGGGAGCATATGGCCCTCTCATCAATGTTCTTAAGGTGTTTAAAGGGAAAATGGAAACAGCTGGAGACTTCGCAGCAATGATCTGCGACAGAGGGAGGAGGAGTGCTGCATGCAGACGCGCAGTCTATAGTATACGGCTCTGCGAACTCCTGCTTAATTCCATGTTACAAAAACATTCCAGCCTCTGACCACCACAGCAGTGAATTATTATACACCATATGGCTAAAATGTGTAGACATCCCACCATCACACCCATATGACCTTGTTGGACATTCCATTCAAAAATTAGATGCATAAAATGTAAAACAGCCACTGACAAGGGGACTGTCCAGATGATGGAAGAGTGTACCAGATGATGTGCGGAGATATAGGTGGCACAGAGGAGCACGGGAGAGCACTGAAGGCACATTTGGGAACATGAGGCTCACAGCAGCACACTGGAGTCTCTAGATGAGAAGGGATGCACTAGAGTCACTAGATAACATGGGGCACACTGGGACACACTGGTTAAATGGGGGTGTACTTAAAGTCACTGGATGACATAGGCACGAGAGGTGCATCTGTACTTGGACTCTCTGGGTGCACTAGGGTCATTAGATGACAAGGACTGGAGGAGCACTAAGTCACTGGATGCACTAAGGTCATTAGATGATATGGGGACTGAAGGAGCATTTGGGTGCACTAGGGTCATTAGATGACATGGGTACTGGAGGAGCACTTGGAGTCACAGGGCACCCTGGGGTTATTAGATGACACAGGGACTGGAGGAGCATTTGGAGTCACTGGGTGCACTAGGTCATTAGATGACACAGGGACTGGAGAGGTATTTGGAATCACAGGGTGCACTAGGGTCATTAGATGACACGGGAACTGGAGGAGCATTTGAATGCACTAGGGTCATTAGATGACACAGGAACTGGAGGAGCATTTGGGTGCACTAGGGTCATTACATGACATGGGGACTAGAGGAGCACTTGGAGTCACAGGGCACCCTGGTGTTATTAGATGACACAGGGGCTGGAGGAGCATTTGGAGTCACTGGGTGCACTAGGGTCATTAGATCACACAGGCACTGGAGAGGTACTTGGAACCACTGGGTGCACTAGTGTCATTAGATGACACGGGAACTGGAGGAGCATTTGGGTGCAGTAGGGTCATTACATGACATGGGGACAAGAGGAGCACTTGGAGTCACAGGACACATTGGGGTCATTAGATGACACAAGGACTGGAGAAGCATTTGGAGTCACTCAGTGCACTAGGTTCACTAGATGACATTGGGACTGGAGGAGCACTCGGAATCTCTGGGCACTTTGGGGTCATTAGATCAGGGCTCAACGAATCCCAGGAACCAATTCACCATGGCAAGTAGAAAATGTGGCCTGGCACCTGGGCTGTTGTCAGCCCCAGTGGCTAGCATGGGGGGGGCGCAGCCTGCAGGTGTCATGTGTATTTTCTAATGCTGGGGGTGCGGAGGGGCAGCGCTGTGATAGCGGGTTAAAGGAGGCGAGGGGCAGGACTGTAAAGGGCGGATTAGGGCAGATGCAGGGCTGTAGGGTAGTAGGAGGGACCGGTCAGGGGAGGAGCGGAGTTGACAGGGGCAAAGCGGAGCCCCTGGCAGGAAGTGTCCCCTGTGCGGCTCTCTCCTCCCTCACGCTGGGTGCAGGCCTAGATTGAGCTGTCCGGGGAGACTACCTGGAGCAGGAACCGGCGGCTCTGAATGGGCTCAGCAATGGCCCCAAGCCAGACACCACCTCGCAGGGGATCCCCTTACTCTCGGCTCCAACTGCTCCCTCCACACCCCTCACCCCCCCACCCCCCAAAGCTTCCTAGCATTTCTACTCTCTCCTTCCTGGCCCAGCTCTAACACCACCCTATGTAGGTGGCTCTAGTACCATTGTAGGCAACTCTGCCTTGCCTCGCAGGAAGATCATTCTGTCAGTCAGATCAGATTCTGGAGATCTCTCCCTGCTGTGCCCCACTGTGAGTACCCTGCAGGGATCTGTGAGAGCCACCCAGGAAAAACCTATCCTTGTAAACAGAGAAGGCTTTTATGTTTACAAGTGACAAGGAAAAGCGGGGAGTGTAGGGTAAAGGCCCCAAGTGGTGAAAATGAGTTCCGCCAAGTTCCAGCTGAAAAACTGGATGTGAGGACCACATGACATGGCATGATGGATCGGATTCAGGTCCCGAGCCTTGTGATTGACATATGTGGTATAGACACACTGCTTGCTTCTCAAATTAATGGTGGCGCCAATCAGGAGAGTAGTCTCCCGATAGGTCATGGTGCCGACACTCCATGTTAAATCCAAAAGTGCCAGACAGAGGACCAGGCACTTGATCCCCAGAGAGGTGAGAGTTACAGTATATAAAAAAAAAAAATGGACTGCTGTAAAATCTTAAAGAGAACCTGTATAAAAAGTCCTGCCTATGAGCCGACATACGATATGAGAAGCCTCCTCTGCGCTCCTCTCTGATTCTGTTTCACTATGTTATAGGTCTCTAGCCCCCCCACATTTCAGAATTAAGCCAAGCAGACCGTCATTCCAACTAGTATTTTTAGAAGCAGTGGACGGCTCTGGCTGCGCCCGTATTATTCCAAACCCAGGTTTCCTTTAAGGTGATTCTAACAACAACGGATACATCCTCTTTTATATCGGACACTCCTATGTCACATGATACAGCATTGGGGGGGGGGTGAAAAAAAACAAAAAACCCTACGCACGTGTTTGGCAGCTATCCGCGATGAGCCGACGATCTGTCCGCTGCTGTCCAGCACGTCGATGCCCTCTTCCAGCTCGCTGTGTCTCATTAACACCACGTTACAAACATTGGCACTGGCTGCAAAAGACAGAAAAACAGACACACATTAGTCACTGTCACAGCAAAGGATGAGACATATGACCCACATCCAGAGCCTGGCACAATGGAGGATGGAGGGAGAACTGAGGACACACAGTCCGCATCACTGCCTTAGGATAGAACGTCTGAAAGCTGATTGCTTGCACTCTGTGTGGCGCTTTTATCGCTTGGCACACACTTTGTTGGCACAAATACACTTCTACACTGACAAAATGTAACATTTATTGCTGTTACCTAATTGCCCTAAATCAAAGTCTACAAAATGCAGCCCCCTTTGTTCCACGGCTCCAGGACCTCCTCTAAAGCCCCGTACACACGATCAGATTGTTGGCCAACAAAACCGCGGACTTTTGTCCGAAGGGCGTTGGCCCAAACTTGTCTTGCATACACACGGCCACACAATTGTTGGCCAACAAATATGAAGGTAGTGACGCACTACGTTGTTTTACAGCTCTTTAGCACCACCCTTTGGGCTCCTTCTGCTAATTTCGTATTAGTATAAGTTTGGTGAGTGTTGATTCATGCTTTTCAGTTCGCGCTTTTCAGTTCGTTTCTGAGCAGCCGTTCGTCAACCAGCCATGTTGCGGAATCGGAGGAGATAACGTGTTATTATTGGCCTTGGAGTTATTGCTTTGACATTTTTTGGTTGAATAATAATGATTTGATTTGTTATATTTTCTATATTTTTGGATGCATAGAATGCACTTTTTGGTTAAGTTCTATTGGCAGATAGCATGTCTAATTTTATTTGTTTTCTTTTTTTAATGCACAATAAAAAAATTGTGTAGAATAATACTTGGCTATGTGTTTTACTTCAAATGACAGTTTGGGAGTAGACAGTTACATTTTATAAAATACAATGTAAAATTAACAAGGGACACCAACATAGTTGTATCTTTGATCTTAAAAACTACGGGATAATGGTGTTGTAGTAACTTGCACCAAAAAACAAAAAAAAAAAAACATAATATTATTCTTGATATCACTAGAAAAAAAAAATTGTTTGCAATAACTCCATCAGTATCACCAGCAAAGCAGCTCCATTATTATCCCATTAAAGAAGAAGAGAATTGTGCGCTGCATTTCCAGATTTCATAATTTGCCACGTCACGAATGTTAATTCTCCACTATGAACGCTAGTTTACAAGACTGACCGCTTCTGGCTCGTCCTTGCTTCCGAGCATGCGTGTTTGTACTTTGGACTTTTGTCCGACGGACTTGTGTACACACGCTCGGAAAATCCAACAGACATTTGTCCACGGAAAATTTTAAAGCCTGCCATCCAACATTTGTCCGCGAAAAATCTGACAACAATTGTCCAATGGAGCGTACACACGGTCGGATTTTCCACCAACAGCCTGTCATCGAACAATTCCCGTCGGAAAATCCGATCGTGTGTACAAGGCTTTAGCCTGCTGAGCTTGAGAAAAAGATTTCAAAACACCAGACACTGGACGTGCCACACATGCCTGAAAAACTTCACTGGAGTACACAATACGCCCTGCTCTCAACCCCCCCCCCCCCTCGCATTTGCAAGCGATTCCGCGCTGTCAGAATGACAGCAGGGAGTTCCTGCGTAAATGCAACAGCTGCTGCTGTCAAAAAAAGGACACCTGACACGACACAGTGTTTATAAACATTGTTCAGACAGGAGATGGAGATATACAAAGTAATAGTTAGGCCTGAAGAAAAAGAAAATGGTTTGCACACCATGGAGGGAAGAACTTCTGTAGAATAGTTACTTTATTGTCAAAGTGCCAAAGGATGTAGACAGGACTTTACAGGAATATTGGTAGACATTGGTAGACCGGTTTCACATGGATAACGCGTGCTTGTTCACAGCAAACACGAGTTATCCATGTGAAACTGGTCTACCAATATTCCTGTAAAGTCCTGTCTACATCCTTTGGCACCTTGACAATAAAGTAACTATTCTACAGAAGTTCTTCCTTCCATGGTGTGCGACCAATGTTCTTTTTCTTCAGGCCTAACAGTATTACTTTGTAAATCTCTATCTCCTGTCTGAACAATGTTTATAAACACTGTCGTGTCAGGTGTCCTTTTTTGACAGCAGCAGCTGTTGCATTTACACAGCAACTCCCTGCTGTCATTCTGACAGCAGGGAATAGCTTGCAAGTGCAAGAGGGAGGGAGACGGGGCCAGCACCCAGGAAGAAATCTTTATCCACAGTCTGATCGGTGCAACACTCTTTCTGGACTTTGAATATTGTTTGGCCCCTTTCACATGGGACGGACTCTGTTTTGATCAGCAGGGGACCTGTCCACTGATCCTCTGAAGATCAGACCAGAGCATGCGGATGAGACATCCGTGTCTGCTCAGTTTCTACAGATCGGACATGGGCAGAACCCGCTTCACTCTATGGTTCACCAAGTCTAAATGGTCACCTTTTTTGGAGATCGTATTGGAGGTAGTTGGGTGTACACAGATACAAGTCCGTTTACACTCGCTGGTCCATATCAGTGAATGGACCTTCCGATCAGGGCCGCCTGAAAAACTGACAGGCGGACCTGATCAGACCCTTCGTGTAAAAGGGGCCTTAAGCCTGGTACACACCGAGATTTTTTTTCAATCCAGCAGGTTGAACGAAAAACAACCGTCAGCTTCGGTCTGAGCCGCTGTACTAACAATCTGATGTTAGTACAGTGATCTGCCCCTGCTGAGCTCTTGTGTTCTGACAGGGGGACCCCCCCCCCCGCCAGAACACTACGGTCAGCGCTCTCGGTCATTGGCTGAGAGCACTGATCGAGCGCCAGTCAGCTGCTGGTTTTCCAGCATGCTCGTCCAACAAAAGCCAGTCAAAACGGCCGGCTTCTGTCGGACTGGCTGCCATACACACGGGCCGAATGTCGGACAGTTTTTATTGAACCAGCCGATGTCGCCTGGCATTCAGCCCCTGTGTCTTTACTCTTGCATCTACTCTGTTCCATTTATCTGCACTTCAAAGTGAAGCTTCAATCTGCATTTGATTCCAGCTAAGGGTCAGTTCACACGAATGCGGTGCGATTCTGGTATGGTTTTCAGTGTGATTATGTAGTGCAACTTTGATGCGTCTTGGTTGCATGTTTGTATATTTTATTTTATGGGGCCAAAGTAGCACAAGAACATTTTTCCAAAACCGCACCGTGCTGAGTCGCATTGATGTGAACGAGCACCATTAAAGTGTTTGTTACCCCAACTTTTCATATTCCTGATATGTGCCCGCTGTAGTCCATATACTTGTATGAGAAAGTCTCCAGTTCTCTTTGTGTGAAATCCCTAGCACTTCTGCCAGTCTCTCTGCTCTCTTATTGGAAACTGACCACACTAAGCAGGAGAGCACAGCGTGGTCAGTTCTCTAGCTATGCAGGGAACTCGATCTGCTCTCCTTCAATGATCAGACTTGTCCTGACACGCATCCCCTGCGCAGCCATTCACCGGGAAGATCAGTGTGCTGTTACTTCTCCCCCCCCCCCAGCTCTTTTGCAGCTGAGAACAGAGGGAATGTGATCACTTATAAAAAAAGGGGAAAATGGCATTTATAAGGGGTTTTTTTTATTTCTATACACAAATGTTTTGACTTTCATTTCAAATTTAAAGGGGTTGTAAAGGTATACATTTTTTCACCTTAATGCATTCTATGCATTAAGGTGAAAAAACTTTTGATAATACCGCCGCCCCCAGCCCCCCCGTTTTACTTACCTGACACCTCAAAAACTTGCCTGCTCGTTCCCGACCTCCATTCAGCCGATCAGCCTGGTCGCTGATTGGCTATAGTGGATGGATTGAAAGCAGCGCAGCCATTGGCTCGCGCTGCTGTCAATCACATCCAATGACGCGGCGCGCCGGGGGGCGGGGCCGAGTGATACAGCGAGCGGCTATAGCCGCCGGCTGTATCACGGGAGCGCGCCCGCAATAACGAACCACCATGCGAGAGAGCTCGCATTAAGGTGGCTAGTTATTGCGGGGAGGAGCTGAGACAGCCGCCGAGGGACCCCAGAAAAGCAGGTTCGGGGCCACTCTGTGCAGAACGAGCTGCACAGTGAAGGTAAGTATAACATGTTTGTTATTTTTAAAGAAAAAAAAAATACCTTTACAACCCCTTTAAACTAAATGGGCTATTTTAGAAGATGATCGCTTACAAGCACTTTAATAATAATGTGATCTCTCTTGTCATGCGATTCTGTGAGACTCAAGGCACATCAGAAACCGCATTAGTGTAAATGGGGCCTAAAGCAACCTGACAAATTAAAGAACCGCCAATGCGGGGTTCAGACCGCCCCCCCCCTCATCAGGGCTATAGTACAAATAAATATGGACATTATATCTATATATAGATACATATGTCCATGTCCATATTTATTTGTACTATAGCCCTGATGAAGGGGGACTGTCTGAACCCCACATTGGCGGTTCTTTGTCTTCTTGTTATGAGCAAACACGAATATTAAACATTTTCTTATATAGCACTGACAACTGACACAATGGTTTACATACGGTATACTCACATCAGTCCCTGCCTTAAGGAGCTTACAACCTAAGGTCCCTATGTCACATACATACTAGGACCAATTTAGGCAGAAGCCAATTAACCTACAAGCATGTCTTGGGAGTGTGTAAGGAAAGCGGAGGACCCAGAAAAACCCATGCAAGCACAGGGAGCTCACACAAACTCCATTCAAACACTGTTCTGGTTGGGACATGAACCTTTGTGCTGCAAGGCTGAAGTACTAACCACTCCGCTCTTATTTACACGGGGATCCCCTAGATAGGGGTACCCTATTTTTATTGAGAGCGGCCTCACCAGATCTAGTGTACTCCATGGGAACTCAACTGACCTTCTTCAACTATGAACTACTGATAAGATGAATACATCTCTCCTACGGCTATACATGTTGCACACTTGTGATCCTATCACTGGTGACAACTCCCCACCAACTGGATAAGGGGCAGAGTAATGCTCACTTGCTTCCAATGTGTCGCAACCTTCTGATTGGATAAGTCAGGCGTCGCTGGCGAGTTTCCAATGGAGAGGGAGTGACAGCATTGAAGCCAATCCAGCCAGTCCTGTTGCCGATAAGCTGTGTCACACAGCTTTAAGAGTAGAAATAACAAGATGCCTGCTGGTGACTATTTCCCAGATCACCATCCTCGTGCTCCTCTCTGATTTGGTCTCATTTTTTGGCCAAGTCCTACCAAGAAGACGACCACAGTAGCCAAAGGCCAAGGGTAGGCACACATTGTTTCTCCAGCTGTTGCAGACCTACCAGTCTCATCATGCCTCAGTCTCTGGGAGTCATGTGTGTGGTGGTTAAGAGTCTTGTAATGCAGCATGTGACTTGTAGTTCTACTACTCGTGCAAAAGACCAGACCTTTTTAAATAGAGGGCCAACTTTACTGTCCTTCAGGCTTTGGGGGGAGCCCAGATTCTGGCTAGTGGGAGTAGAAATTGTCCTGGCGTTAGTGGTAGAAAATAGTGCCCCATCTTTGGTAATAGGGGAAGTAAAGGACCCCCATTGTTGGTGTCAGGAGGAAAAGTATCCCAAGGGCCAGATAAGGGCAAGCAAAGAGCCACATCCGGCCCTCGGGCCAAAGTTTGGAAATCACTGCAAAAGACCAGCTGTCTCCAAACTAAGGCCTGGGAGGCCGAATGTGGCCCTTTTCTTGCCTTTATCTGGCCCTTGAGGCACTATTCCACCAACTCACAGCAATGATGGGGCACCATTCCTTCTACTGACACCATCAGTGGGGCACTATTCTTCCAACTGATACCAACAAAGAGACACTATTTCTCCCATTAAAACCAATGATGGGGCGCCAGTGCCGGGATATTTTCTACTCCCACTGGCCACAGTGTGGCCCCCTAAAGCAGGGGTCTCAAATTGGCAGCCCTCCAGATGATGAGAAACTACAAGTCCCATCATGCCTCTGCCTGTGGGAGTCATACTTATAACTGTCAGCCTTGCATTGCTTCATGGGACATGTAGTTTCACAACAGCTGGAGGGCAGTCAGTTTGAGACCCCTGCCCTAAAGCCTGAAGGACAGTAAACTATCCCTTTGCTTTGAAAGTCTGGAGATCCCTCCAGTAGACCAATCTAACTGGACAGAAGGTGGCACTTGCTTAGCCATCAATTATGAAAAGTCAGGGCCCGGTGACATTACATCAGAGAGGAGCCCAGAAGGGGCCTTTTAGAGTAATAAAGGCAATAGTGGACTTCTTGTGAGGTCTGGATGTTGACTTATGGCATTTAAAAGGACAGTGGTCACCTTGCCCGCCCAACCATTGTCCCCATATACTCACCATACCGGCGCACTCCAACCACTTTTTCCTCATCTGCTGGTGATAATATCATGCATGTCTAGGTATGGAGAAGCATAAGACGCCCTCCCTGGTGACCATGCTTGGGTCTAGCAGCCAATTGCTAGGCCTGAGCACCGTCAAATGACCGTGAGACTGACGCCGCCACTCCGCCAAACCACGGGCACCTGTAAGGTAGCAAGAAGCCAGTAAATGCTGGTAACGTGAGTATAGGGGGTCATTGCCTTTGTAGACATTGTCACTTTGAAGGTGAAAGGGCCTCTTTAAAATGAAGGAAGGTTCACTTTAACAGTGGCTTGCACTGCACGCGTTCTATACAGATTAGGCAGACTCCGACTCTAGCTTAGTCACTTTTCAGCTGCACAGAACAATATGTTTGGCTGACCCCAGACAATGAAATGGGAAACAGATTGTTCCGTGCTGTAATCACCGTCATTGCGAAGGAAAAGCCATATTGCTGAGAACATTAATGGGTCTGGAGACAGACACACGTTACCTTCAGCCTTAGAACACAACGTGGCTCAGAATCTGCTGATTTTCCATTTTATCCCCCCCCCGCAACAATCTTTAAAGGCGAAACTTGATCAGTCACAGAGATGAGCACCTGTGTGAGAAGTATTCGATAGAAGATGTCATCCTCTGATACTGGCTGGGTACTGGTTCTGGTTCTGGTTCTGGCTGGCGTGGGCATCACCGAAAGATAAGCGGCCTTAAGACATGATCTGCAGCTTCCATCAGAAGCTTCTGACGGAGGTATTTATTTCATTGCTTTTGAAGGAAAGTCGGAGACTGGGTGCAATCCCAGACAACCATTATTGGTATCGGGCTACATGCACGTGCTGCCTCTTATGTGAGCAAGCTGTAGTGATGCCTACATAACCTTTCCTAATAATATTATTGTGACTGGATGAGGCATTAGAGTGTAAGCTCTTCTGGTGCAAAGACTAATATGAATGATTTAATGCCCTGTGGACAGCACTATGGTATATGTCAGAGCAATAATAGTGTGCAACTGTGGCGGGGTCATTGGAGTATATGTTTCTTTTGCGCAAGAGGGTGGGACATTAGAGTGTAAGCTCCTCTGGTGCACAGATTGCAGTGACTGGTCAGTGTGCTCTGTACAGCACTGTGGTATATGTCAGAGCTTTATGAATATATAATAAATTATAGTGTGTGAGTGTGGTGGGCCATTAGAGTGTAAGCTCCCTAGGTGCAAAGACTTGTGTAAATGGCTCAGTGCTCTCTGTACAGCACTGCAGAATATGTCAGAGCTATATAAATATAGAATATTAATAGTGTGTGTCTGTGGGGGGACATTAGAGTGTAAGCTCCTCTGGACATTGGTCAGTGTTCTTTGTACAGCTCTACAGTATATGCCAGAGTATATGTCAGTATGTCTGGTATAAGTCAGAGCTATATAAATGTATAATAATAGTGTGTGTCTGTGGTGGGACATTAGAGTGTAAGCTCCTCTGGAGACTGGTCAGTGTTCTTTGTACAGCACTACAGTATATGTCAGAGCTATATAAATGTATAATAAGAATAGTGTGTGTCTGTGAGGGGACATTAGAGTGTAAGCTCCTCTGGTGCGAGTCTGATGTCACTGGCTCAGTGTTCTCTGTACAGCACTGTGGTATATGTCAGAGCTATATAATTATATAATAACAGTGGGTGGGACATTAGAATGTAAGCTCCTCTGGTACACAGACTGAAGTGACTGGCTCAGTGTTCTTTGTACAGCACTACGGTATAAGTCAGAGCTATATAAATGTATAATAAGAATAGTGTGTGTCTGTGAGGGGACATTAGAGTGTAAGCTCCTCTGGTGCGAGATTGATGTCACTGGCTCAGTGTTCTCTGTACAGCACTGCGGTATGTGTCAGAGCTATAGAATTGTAAAATAACAATAATAGTGTAAGACTGTGGGGGGACATTAGAGTGTAAGCTCCTCTAGTGTAGAGATTGATGTGACCAATATTCTCAGTACAGCACTATGGTATATGTCAGAGCTATATAAATATATACTACTAGTGTGTAATAGTGGTTGGACATTAGAGTGTAAGCTCCTCTGGTGCAAAGACTAATAGAACTGGCTCAGTGTTCTCTATACAACTCTACATCATATGTTAGAGCTATCTAAAAGTTTATTATTAATAATAATAATAATAATAATAATAACAGTGTGTGTGGCAATGGTTGTGACATTAGAGTGTAAGCTCCTCTGGTACAGATACTGATGTGAATGGCTCAGTGTTCTCTGTACAGCACTGTAGTATGTGTTATAAAATGTATAATAATAATAAATGTGGGACTGTAGAGTGTATATTAGAGTGTAAGCTCCTCTGGTCCACAGATGGATGTGACTGTCTCAGTGTTCTCTGTACAGCACTGCTGAATATGTCAGAGTTATATAAATGTATGAGAACAGTGACAATGGTTGTGACATTAGAGTGTAAGCTCCTCTGGTACAGATACTGATGTGAATGGCTCAGTGTTCTCTGTACATCGCTTTGGAATATGACAGAGCTATATGAGACATTAGAGTGTAAGCTCCTCTGGTGCAGAGGCTAATGCGAATCACTCTGGTGCAAAGAATGATGTGACTGGCTCAGTGTTCTCTGTACAGCACTACGGTATGTATCAGAGCTATAGAAATATATAATAATAATAGTGTGTGTCTGGGGTAGGACATAGAGTGTAAGCTCCTCTGGTGCAGAGATTGATGTGACCGGGTCGGTGTTCTATGTACACCGCTGCAGAATATGTCAGAACTGAATACTTTGGTAAGGCACTAAAAAAAAAAAAATAATAATAATAAAAATATGAATCATTTACTGTATACATCATAAGAATCCCCTTTACAAAGGTGTTTCCTCATTGAACCCACACCAGCCTCCTATACACGAGTGTGCATTGGTTAGCAGGTCTGAATGTTAGGTGATGGGTAACATATGCCCGTCGGTGGCCTCTCGGTGCGTGGACCAGATTCCACGTTGTAGGGGGAAGGGGATATGGAGGGAATGGGCAGATGGCTCCGTCTCTGCAGAATGTTTTTCTCCAATTCACAAACATGAATGTATCCTAAATCCAGCTGTTCACTATGCAGAGACTGCAGGAGGAGACCAGTCCAATGAATAGAAAAGATATTCATGGTCCATAGTGTCTTGTATATGAGGGGTGCGTCCACCTACACCATAGGGGTACAGACTGGATGTACTGCCATGAGAAGGTTTCCTCACCGTGACCTACAGCCTTCAATAGAACTCCAGATATTTCCAAACTCACTTCAATACACTGACATTGGATCGGCTGATACGGATCGGTGCAATCATCCAATCAGAATCACACTGAGATTATGGAAGAAACCGGATGAAGAACTGGGACAAGATTTAAAGAAATCAATGAAAAAACAAAACGTGCCTTATGCAGATTTAAAGAGAAGACAAAGCTAGGAGAGAAGAGAAAGGGAAGGGGACAGAGGAGAAGAGAAAGGGAAGGGGAAAGGGGAGGGGACAGAGGAGAAGAGAAAGGGAAGGGGAAAGGGGAGGGGACAGAGGAGAAGAGAAAGGGAAGGGGACAGAGGAGAAGAGAAAGGGAAGGGGACAGAGGAGAAGAGAAAGGGAGGGGGACAGAGGAGAAGAGAAAGGGAAGGGGACAGAGGAGAAGAGAAAGGGAAGGGGACAGAGGAGAAGAGAAAGGGAAGGGGACAGAGGAGAAGAGAAAGGGAAGGGGAAAGGGGAGGGGACAGAGGAGAAGAGAAAGGGGAGGGGACAGAGGAGAAGAGAAAGGGAAGGGGAAAGGGGAGGGGACAGAGGAGAAGAGAAAGGGAAGGGGACAGAGGAGAAGAGAAAGGGAAGGGGACAGGGGAGGGGACAGAGGAGAAGAGAAAGGGAAGGGGACAGAGGAGAAGAGAAAGGGAAGGGGACAGAGGAGAAGAGAAAGGGAAGGGGAAAGGGGAGGGGACAGAGGAGAAGAGAAAGGGAAGGGGACAGAGGAGAAGAGAAAGGGAAGGGGACAGGGGAGGGGACAGAGGAGAAGAGAAAGGGAAGGGGACAGAGGAGAAGAGAAAGGGAAGGGGACAGAGGAGAAGAGAAAGGGAAGGGGACAGAGGAGAAGAGAAAGGGAAGGGGACAGAGGAGAAGAGAAAGGGAGGGGGACAGAGGAGAAGAGAAAGGGAAGGGGACAGAGGAGAAGAGAAAGGGAAGGGGACAGAGGAGAAGAGAAAGGGAAGGGGACAGAGGAGAAGAGAAAGGGAAGGGGACAGAGGAGAAGAGAAAGGGAAGGGGACAGAGGAGAAGAGAAAGGGAAGGGGACAGAGGAGAAGAGAAAGGGAAGGGGACAGAGGAGAAGAGAAAGGGAAGGGGACAGAGGAGAAGAGAAAGGGAAGGGGACAGAGGAGAAGAGAAAGGGAAGGGGACAGAGGAGAAGAGAAAGGGAAGGGGAAAGGGGAGGGGACAGAGGAGAAGAGAAAGGGAAGGGGACAGAGGAGAAGAGAAAGGGAAGGGGACAGAGGAGAAGAGAAAGGGAGGGGGACAGAGGAGAAGAGAAAGGGAGGGGGACAGAGGAGAAGAGAAAGGGAGGGGGACAGAGGAGAAGAGAAAGGGAGGGGGACAGAGGAGAAGAGAAAGGGAGGGGGACAGAGGAGAAGAGAAAGGGAGGGGGACAGAGGAGAAGAGAAAGGGAGGGGGACAGAGGAGAAGAGAAAGGGAAGGGGAAAGAGGAGAAGAGAAAGGGAAGGGGACAGAGGAGAAGAGAAAGGGAAGGGGACAGAGGAGAAGAGAAAGGGAAGGGGACAGAGGAGAAGAGAAAGGGAAGGGGACAGAGGAGAAGAGAAAGGGAAGGGGACAGAGGAGAAGAGAAAGGGAAGGGGACAGAGGAGAAGAGAAAGGGAAGGGGACAGAGGAGAAGAAAAAGGGAAGGGGACAGAGGAGAAGAGAAAGGGAAGGGGACAGAGGAGAAGAGAAAGGGAAGGGGACAGAGGAGAAGAGAAAGGGAAGGGGACAGAGGAGAAGAGAAAGGGAAGGGGACAGAGGAGAAGAGAAAGGGAGGGGGACAGAGGAGAAGAGAAAGGGAAGGGGACAGAGGAGAAGAGAAAGGGAGGGGGACAGAGGAGAAGAGAAAGGGAAGGGGACAGAGGAGAAGAGAAAGGGAAGGGGACAGAGGAGAAGAGAAAGGGAAGGGGACAGAGGAGAAGAGAAAGGGAAGGGGAAAGGGAAGGGGACAGAGGAGAAGAGAAAGGGAAGGGGAAAGGGGAGGGGACAGAGGAGAAGAGAAAGGGAAGGGGAAAGGGGAGGGGACAGAGGAGAAGAGAAAGGGAAGGGGACAGAGGAGAAGAGAAAGGGAAGGGGACAGAGGAGAAGAGAAAGGGAAGGGGAAAGAGGAGAAGAGTAAGGGGAGGGGAAAGAGGAGAAGAGTAAGGGGAGGGGAAAGAGGAGAAGAGTAAGGGGAGGGGACAGAGGAGAAGAGAAAGGGAAGGGGAAAGAGGAGAAGAGAAAGGGAAGGGGACAAAGGAGAAGAGAAAGGGAAGGGGACAGAGGAGAAGAGAAAGGGAAGGGGACAGAGGAGAAGAGAAAGGGAAGGGGGCAGAGGAGAAGAGAAAGGGAAGGGGAAAGAGGAGGAGAAGAGAAAGGGAAGGGGACAGAGGAGAAGAGAAAGGGAAAGGGAAAGAGGAGAAGAGAAAGGGGGAAAAAAGGAGGCACTAAGAAAGGGAATTGGGGGGGGTGAAGGGAAAGGAAAGTGGGTGATGCATAGGGAAGGAAGTGAAGAGAAAGGGAAGGTAGAGAGAGAGAGAGAGAAATAGAAGGGAGTGATTAGAAATGGAAGGGGTAAAGAGAAAGGGAAGGGAATAAATAGAAATGGAAGAGGTAAAGAGAAAGGGAAGGGAATGAAGAGAAAGGGAAGGGAATGAAGAGAAAGGGAAGGGAATGAATAGGAATGGAATTAAGAAAAAGTGAAGGAAAATAATAGAAAGGGAAGGAATTTAATAAAGAGGGAAGGAAATTAATAGAAAGGGAGGAGGTAAAGAGAAAGGGAAGGGAATGAAGAGAAAGGGAAGGGAATGAAGAGATAGGGAAGGCAATTAATAGAAAGGGAAGGAGGTAAAGAGAAAGGGAAGGAGGTAAAGAGAAAGGGAAGGGAATGAAGAGAAAGGGAAGGGAATGAAGAGAAAGGGAAGGGGTGAAGAGAAAGGGAAGGGAATGAAGAGAAAGGGAAGGGAATGAAGAGAAAGGGAAGGGAATGAAGAGAAAGGGAAGGTGATGAAGAGAAAGGGAAGAAAATGAATAGAAAGGGAAGGAAATGAATAGAAAGGGAAGGAAATGAATAGAAAGGGAGGAGGTAAAGAGAAAGGGAAGGGAATGAAGAGAAAGGGAAGGAAATTAATAGAAATGGAAGAGGTAAAGAGAAAGGTAAGGGAATGAAGAGAAAGGGAAGGGGTGAAGAGAAAGGGAAGGGAATGAAGAGAAAGGGAAGGAAATGAATAGAAAGGGAAGGAAATGAATAGAAAGGGAGGAGGTAAAGGGAAGGGAATGAAGAGAAAGGGAAGGGGTGAAGAGAAAAGGGAAGGGGTGAAGAGAAAGGGAAGGGAATGAAGAGAAAGGGAAGGGAATGAAGAGAAAGGGAAGGAAATGAATAGAAAGGGAAGGAAATGAATAGAAAGGGAGGCGGTAAAGAGAAAGGGAAGGGAATTAATAGAAATGGAAGAGGTAAAGAGAAAGGGAAGGGAATGAAGAGAAAGGGAAGGGGTAAAGAGAAAGGGAATGAATATAAATGGAAGAGTTGAAGAGAAAGGGAAAGAAATGAATAGAAAGGGAAGGAGATGAATAGAAAGGGAAGGGGTGAAGAGAAAGGGGAGGGAATGAAGAGAAAGGGAAGGGGTGAAGAGAAAGGGAAGGGGTGAAGAGAAAGGGAAGGGGTGAAGAGAAAGGGAAGGGAATGAATAGGAAGGGAATGAAGAAAAGGGGAAGGAAATTAATAGAGAGGGAAGGAAAAATAATAGAAAGGGAAGGAGAGAAAGAGAAAGGGAAGGGAATGGAGAGAAAGGGAAGGGAATGAAGAGAAAGGGAAGGAAATTAATAGAAAGGGAGGAGGTAGAGAGAAAGGGAAGAAAATTAATAGAAATGAAAGAGGTAAAGAGAAAGGAAAGGGGATGAAGAGAAAGGAAAGGGGATGAAGAGAAAGGAAAGGGGATGAAGAGAAAGGAAAGGGGATGAAGAGAAAGGGAACGGGTAAAGAGAAAGGGAACGGGTAAAGAGAAAGGGAACGGGTAAAGAGAAAGGGAATGAATAGAAAGGGAAGGGGAGAGAGGAAAGGGAAGGAAATGAATAGAAAAAAAAGGATGAAGAGAAATTGAAGGCAGTGAAGAGGAAATGCAGGGAATGAAGAGAAGGGGAAGGGGGCAAAAACAAAGGAAAGGAGAAAAAGGAAATTGAAGGGGGGCAAAGAGAAAGGGAGTGAAAAAAAACAAAGGGATAAAGCAAAAAAGAAGGCAGTAAAGAAAAGGGGAATGGAGTGAAGAGAACGGGAAGGGTGGAAGAGATTAGGAAAAGGGTAAAAAAATAAAAGGGAAAGGGGGTAAAGAGAATAGGAAGGGAATGAAGATGGAGGGAGTGAAACAAATGGAAAGGGGATATAGAGAAAAGGAAGGGGAGTGAGAAAAAAAGGAAAGGGTGGAAAAGAAAGGGAAAAGGGTAAAGAGCAAGGGAAGGGGGAAAAAAGTTAAGTAAAGAGAAAGGGAAGGGACTGAGGAGAAAAGGAAGAGGATGAAGAGAAGGGAGGGAAGTCAAAGGGAAAGAGGGGAGTTTATTGGAATTCAGGCAAGGGGTGAAAAAAAAAAGAAAGAAAAAGGGAAGGAGTAAAGAAAAAAAGAGAAGTGGTGAAGGAAGGGAATGGAGTGAAGTAAAAAGGAACAGGGTGAAGAGAAAGGGAAGGGTATGAAGATAAAAAGAAGGAAGTTAAGAGGAAAGGAGTGAAGAGAAAGAGAAAGAAGTAAAGAGAAAGGGAGAAGAGAAAGGGAAGCTGGTGAAAGAAAGAAAAGGGAGAAAAGAAATAAGTAAAAAGTAATAAAGAAAGGGGAGAGAGGGGGATTGAAAAGAAAGAAAAGGGGCTAAAAATAAAAGTTTGGGAGAAAAATGTACTGCTCCAGGTCAGGCTACCACTGCAATAAAGCTGGGTGTAGGTCCAGTTTCTTGCCGTAATCACCGAGAGGAAGAAGAGTGGGAGACCGCACACCTAATAATTAAAGCTCTGACTTCTTAATTTCACAGACAGTAACTACTCAAAAGCACAGTACAGAAGGAGCACGGTTGGTTAACTCATTTTACGTCACAGATGCTTAATCAGAACCCTGGGGTGAAGAGAAGGAGTGGGGAGGTAAAGGTAAGGGCAGGAGGTGAAGAAAAGAAAGAGGAAAGGTGGTGAAGAGGAGAGAGAGGAAAGAGAAAGGGAAGAAAGAGAAGAGTGAAGAGAAAGGGAAGGAAGTAAAGTTAAATTGAAAGGAGTGAAGAAAAAAGCTATGGAGTGAAGGAGAAAGGAAAGGGGGTGAAGAGAAAGAAACCATTGTGCCAAAATATATTGGACTGAGCTGCCTACAATGTACAGTATAGCCTAATGCCGCGTACACACGGTCTGACTTTTCGACCGGACTTGTCTGACGGACGCCGACGGACCAAATCCGGCGGACAATCCGATCGCGTGTGGGCTTCACCGGACCTTCAGCGGACTTTTCCAGTCGCAAATCTGACGGACTTTAGATTTGGAACATGCTTCAAATCTTTACGTCGTAACTCCGCCGGACCCAGAAATCCGCTCGTCTGTATGCTAGTCTGACGGACAAAAACCCACACTAGGGCAGCTATTGGCTACTGGCTATCAACTTCCGTATTTTAGTCCGGTGTACGTCATCACGTACGAATCCGTCGGACTTTGGCGTGATCATGTGTAGGCAAGTCCGTTTGTTAAAAAGTCTGTCGAAAGTCCGCTGGAAAGTCTGCCGGACCAGTCCGGTCGAAAAGTCTGACCGTGTGTACGCGGCATAAGAGACACAGAATACCCCTCTACTAACTAAAAATTACAAACAAAACAGAACAAAACCAATCTTCTGTACACATTAGGATAGTAAGGGATCCTTTTGTCTTGCAGTTAGAATGTGTGTTTTCCTATACCATAGTGAAAGATCGATTTATTAATTATGCGAGGGCTTCACATTTAAGAAAACAATGTTGGTGTATTAACCAATCCCGGGGGATTTCTCTGTGAATCTAATAATCTGTTTACCACAATCCCCCAAGCGATAGAAGAGAGAAAATGGTAATTAGAGGTGAGTCTTCATCATCATCCCTCTAACAAGTAGGCAAGTTACAACACAAACAGTCACTAATGGGTGAAGAGCAGCTTTTCTGCCGAGCTGACTGGTGCTGGGTGCCTATGTTGGGTCGATAGGTTTATAAAGGTGCTATTGATATGAAATCTTCACCACATGTCGGTAACAACCCATGCAATCCATACATACAAAGACACCAAAACAAATATGCTCAGAAATTAAGTTACCATATATACTCGAGTATAAGTCGTTCCGAGTATAAGTGGAGGCCCTAATTTACCACAAAAAAAAAATGGGAAAAACGCATTGACCCGAGTATAAGACGAGGGTGAGAAATGCGCAGCTACTGTAAGTGGAAAAGAGGGTCAACAATGCCCATTTGCAGCCTCACTGTGCCCATTTGCATGCCTCACTGTGCCCATTTGCAGCCATAGGTCCCCCGAACTTCAAACTCGGTAGTTAAGGGTTCCTAGATGCCCCCTAGCTGCAGCCAAAATTTGGGGTCTCTGAACCCAAAGGGTCCCAAATGGACATTGCTGCAGATGGACACAGTTGACCGAATTTGGGGCCCCATATCTTGGGGCCACTTAGTGCTAAGAACCCCAAATTTGGTGTGCAAACCCAGTGGAACTAGCCCCATAAAATATCCAAAGCTGGAGTTTCTAGCACCAAGTGGCCCCGAGATACAGGGCCCCAAAAATCGGTTCAGAAAATGTCAAGCACTTTTCTGTAGCAGAGAATGACATTTTCCGAACCGGCTTTGGGGCCCCGTATCTCGGGGCCACTTGGTGGTAGGAACTCCATCTTTGGATATGTTATGGTACCAGTTACACTGGGTTTGCACACCACATTTGGGGTTCCTAGCACTAAGTGGCACTGAGATACGGGGCCCCAAAATCAGTTCGGAAAATGAAATTTTTTGCTGCAGAAAAGTGCTTGACTCGAGTATAAGTCGAGGGGGGCACTTTCAGCACAAAAAAAATGTGCTGAAAAACTCGACTTATACTCGAGTATATACGGTATGTGTAATAAAATGGAATGACACAGGGAAAAAGTAATGAACACACTAACTGAAATGTATTTAATACTTTGTAGAAAATCCTTTGCTGGTAATGACAGCTTCAAGACACCTCCTGTATGGAGAAACTAGTCGCATGCGTTGCTCAGGTGTGATTTTGACCCATTCTTCCACACAGTCTTCAAATCTTGAAGGTTCAATGAGTCTCTTCTATGAACTCTGATCTTTAGTTCTTGCCATTGACTTTGAATTGGATTCAAGTCAGGTGATTGGCTGGGCCATTCTACCATCTTTATTTTCTTTCTTTAAGGGCTCGCTCACACCATACATTCATGAAAACTGGATGGGAAAACCAACATCAGTTTCACATCAATTTCCTTGCACGTCCGTTATGTGCTCTATTCACACCAATGTTGAGGTCATGTCAGTTCTTTCCCGTGCAGAAAAAAAATCTGCACGTGATACCAGTGTTGTGGTGTGAACAGGGCACATAGAGAACAATTGTTTTTTGTGCGCCCTTGCAGAACCTGTGCAGAAAAACTGACGTCTCTGCACCATGGTGTGAACGTGACCTGAAACCAAGAGAGTTTCCTTGGCTTTGTGTTTGGGATTATTGTCTTGCTGAAATGTCCGCCCTCGTTTCATCTTCATCATCCTGGTAGATGGCAGCAGATTTTTATCCAGAATGTCTTGGTACATTTTTCCATTCATCTTTCCTTTAATGACATGAAGTTTGCCAGTACCGTATGCTGAAAAACAGCCCTACACCATGATGTTCTCACCTCCAAACATCACTGATGTTATTGGGGTGATGTGCAGTACCATTTGACCTCCAAACATGGTGTTTATTATGACATCCAAAAAGTTACATTTTGGTCTCATCAGACCAGAATATATTCTCCCAGTATTTCACAGGCTTGTCTAAATGTTGTGCAGCAAACTTTAAAACGAGCTTCAACATGCTCTTTCTTCAGCAATGCTTATTGTTTTCTTTGAAACAATTGTACCTGCTGATTCCAGGTCTTTCTGAAGCTCTCCACAAGTGGTCCCTGGCTCTTGGACAACTCTTCTGAAAATTATTTTCACTCTTCTGTCAGAAATCTAGTGAGGAGCACCTGGTCGCGAAGGTCTTGAGAGAGCACTTTGCTTTTACCCATCATGAGATGTTTCTTGTGTGACACCTTGGTAATTATAGGCCATCAGATGAGACTGAACCAGCTGATATTAATTTGCACTGACAAGGGGCAGGACTGCTTTCTAATTACTGATAGATTTCATCTGTTGTCTTGGCTTTCCATGCCTTTTTGCACCAGACTTTCTTCATATGTTCAATACTTTTTCCCTGTGTCATTCCATTTTATTATTGGCGTGGGACGCCTTTACACACATGAATTTTAATGGCATCCCAGTCTTAGTCCGTAGGGTTCAATATTGAGTTGGCCCACCCTTTGCAGCTATAACAGCTTCAACTCTTCTGGGAAGGCTGTCCACAAGGTTTAGGAGTGTGTCTATGGGAATGTTAGACCATTCTTCCAGAAGCACATTTGTGAGGTCAGGCACTGATGTTGGAGGAGAAGGCCTGGCTCGCAGGATGAGATGTGGATGAGAAGGCCTGGCTCGCAGTCTCTGCTCCAATTCATCCCAAAGGTGTTCTATCGGGTTGATAAATCCCTCCATCCCAAACTCGCTCATCCATGTCTTTATGGACCTTGCTTTGTGCACTGGTTCAAATCATTTGGTGGAGGGGGGATTATGTTGTGGGGTTGTTTTTCAGGGGTTGGGCTTGGCCCTTTAGTTCCAGTGAAGGGAACTCTTAAGGCGTCAGCATACCAAGACATTTTGGACAATTTCATGCTCCCAACTTTGTGGGAACAGTATGGGGATGGCCCCTTCCTGTTCCAACATGACTGCGCACCAGTGCACAAAGCAAGGTCCATAAAGACATGGATGAGTGAGTTTGGGGAGGAGGAACTTGACTGGTCTGCACCTCCTGACCTCAACCTGATAGAGTAGAGATTGTGAGCCAGGCCTTCTCGTCCAATATCAGTGCCTGACCCCACAAATGCACTGCTGGTGGTCAAACATTCCCATAGACACACTCCTAAACCTTGTGGACGGCCTTCCCAGAAGAGTTGAAGCTGTTATAGCTGCAAAGGGTGGGCCAACTCAATATTGAACCCTACGGACTAAGACTGGGGTGCTATTAAAGTTCATGTGCATGTAAAAGGCAGGCGTCCCAATACTTTTGTGATTGTGCTGGAAAAGGTGAAAAAGGTGCTAAATTGATTTAAATTTAAAACTGCTCCCCTGAAAGTGCAAAGTGCTAACTTAAATGTTGGAGTGATTAGGGGGTAGGGGGCACTAATAAAAAGCTATCAAAATTAAATAATGTACAGTGGGGCAAAAAGTATTTAGTCAGCCACCAATTGTGCAAGTTCTCCCACTTAAAAAGATGAGAGGCCTATAACTGTCATCATAGGTATACCTCAACTATGAGAGACAAAATGTGGAAACAAATCCAGACAATCACATTGTCTGATTTTTGAAAGAATTTATTTGCAAATTATGGTGGAAAATAAGTATTTGGTCACCTACAAACAAGCAAGATTTCTGGCTCTCACAGACCTGTATCTTCTTCTTTAAGAGGCTCCTCTGTCCTCCACTCATTACCTGTATTAATGGCACCTGTTTGAACTTGTTATCAGTATAAAAGACACCTGTCCACAACCTCAAACAGTCACACTCCAAACTCCACTATGGTGAAGACCAAAGAGCTGTCGAAGGAAACCAGAAATAAAAAATTGCAGACCTGCACCAGGCTGGGAAGACTGAATCTGCAATAGGCAAGCAGCTTGGTGTGAAGAAATCAGCTGTGGGAGCAATAATTAGAAAATGGAGGACATACAAGACCACTGATAATCTCCCTCAATCTGGGGCTCCACGCAAGATCTCACCCCGTGGGGTCAAAATGATCACAAGAACGGTGAGCAAAAATCCCAGAACCACACGGGGGGACCTAGTGAATGACCTGCAGAGAGCTGGGACCAACGTAACAAAGTCTACCATCAGTAACACACTACGCCGCCAGGGACTTAGATTCTGCATTGCCAGACTCGTCCCCCTGCTTAAGCCAGTACATGTCCGGGCCCGTCTGAGGTTTGCTAGAGAGCATTTGGATGATCCAGAAGAGGATTGGGAGAATGTCATATGGTCAGATGAAACGAAAGTAGAATTGTTTGGTAGAAACACAACTCGTTGTGTTTGGAGGAGAGAGAATGCTGAGTTGCAACCAAAGAACACCATACCTACTGTGAAGCATGGGGGTGGCAACATCATGCTTTGGGCCATTTCTCTGCAAAGGGAACAGGACGACTGATCCGTGTACATGAAAGAATGAATGGGGCCATGTATCGTGATATTTTGAGTGCAAACCTCCTCCCATTAGCAAGGGCATTGAAGATGAAACGTGGCTGGGTCTTTCAGCATGACAATGATCCCAAACACACCGCCCGGGCAATGAAGGAGTGGCTTCGTAAGAAGCATTTCAAGGTCCTAGAGTGGCCTAGCCAGTCTCCAGATCTCAACCCCATAGAAAACCTTTGGAGGGAGTTGAAAGTCTGTGTTGCCCAGCGACAGCCCCAAAACATCACTGCTCTAGAGGAGATCTGCATGGAGGAATGGGCCAACATACCAGCAACAGTGTGTGACAACCTTGTGAAGACTTACAGAAAACGTTTGACCTCTGTCATTGCCAACAAAGGATATATAACAAAGTATTGAGATGAACTTTTGATATTGACCAAATACTTATTTTTCCACCATAATTTGCAAATAAATTCTTTCAAAAATCAGACAATGTAATAGTCTGGATTTGTTTCCACATTTTGTGTCTCATAGTTGAGGTATACCTATGATGACAATTACAGGCCTCTCTCATCTTTTTAAGTGGGAGAACTTGCACAATTGGTGGCTGACTAAATACTTTTTTGCCCCACTGTACATTTAGTGATAAATCAGGATATGTTAAAGTGCATCGTGCTGATAATATAGAATAAAAAATATTGATTCTTAATATTAGTAATAAATTCATATATTAAACAATCAATTAAAAGTCCATCAATAATTTTTTGAGTGCTGTGAATCTTATCCATACACCGTCACCAAGGCAAATCTTACGAATATCACCCGATGGATTGCGAGTAAATTGCCTACTCACCAAGTAGACATGACCTCTTTAGTTAAAAAAGAAGGCCATAACAGGCTGTGTGTTATATATATCTGTGGGCTTGCTGGTCTGCCAATGGAGCTGTAGCTGGAAACCTTTAATATCCTCCTCTCCACCATAGGTATACCATTATAAAACAAACATAAAGCGGGGCCATAGCGTAATAGTTTATTAAAAACAATAGCTATAAAAACAATGCCAGAAATGGCTGCTCACATTTTATAGTGCCTTGTCCCGTCACTGGGGATAACAGCAAAAAGACCACCAAGTGATGAGATCCGCAGCCTCCACTCGGTAACTGGCATGCGTTCCACCGCCGTGGTATTGTGAAACCGGAAGTCGATGACCAGAAGCGACGTGACTGGGATGTGCCTCGACGTAGGTTCCGTTTTACAACGTCATCAGGAAGCGTCAATGATGACGTTGTGACTGCGGCTGGTTGGCTGATCAGCCGACAATTTTGCGCTCGACAGTCAAGTTTTTGTTCGAAGTTTGTCATGCCGAGCAGCACCGTCAGGGCCACCCATGGTTTCACATTATGCCGATTCACAGGAATCAGCCAAAATTATAATCATGTATGGCCAGCTTTAGGGACATGTTTATCAAGCAGTAAATGTGACATTCACTGCAAATTGATCAATCCCTGTAATGGAAAACATATGCACCAGAAATGTGTAGACATACCAGGAGATAGATGCTGCTCCAGATTGGTCCAACGCGTTTCGCCCCATTTACTGTGACCTTTATAACCAAGCCCCGGTGGGCGTGGGGAGAAATGCGACAGGGGCATGGCCGGAGTGGGGCTGGCTGAGGCAACACATGTACACACACCGTGGTCATATCGGGTCAGTCTTGAGCGGTGTCATTCTTCTGGTATGTCTACACTTTTGGATTGGTGCACTTGGACGTCTGCTCCTGTGTTCCGAGTGTCGGTGGGGAGATCTTGAAGCGGCGCCACAAGCTTTATGTGATACGCAGAAGAAAGATACACCTGTACTGAATGTTTGGTGAAAATCACATTCATTGCATTATAAATATATTCCATTATTGGACCACAAGCATGACTGTCACCAGGAGAGGAAAGGGGAGGATTCTGGGCAGCGTAGGGAACAAGTAGCATATAGGGAGGAGTTACAGAGCAGAGTTACTCATAGGAGCATCTTTGCTGCTTCCTCCAATGAGGAGGTGAGTATCACAGAAAGACTCAAAGCTTCAACAGTTAATCGTGGTGACAACATCCAATCAGAGGGGGCACTAGACATCAGCAAACAAACACATAAGAGCATTTCATATTTGTATAAACCCTTTAATAATAAAATCAGACAAGGAGCAATGTGTAAAGAGCACCCAGAGCACCGGGACTCACCTACAGCCGGGAAGGGCACAAAGCGCTGGATGAAGAGCCTTGTAGCTGGGGTGAATTTGTTTGCTCTCTGGACTAGAGCGTTAAGGCCAACCTGAAAGAAAAGAGATGAAAATGAACTTCTGATGTACAGGAGGGGAAAGGCAATGGTAACTCAATACAGTCATCTGATACAAACATTTACCTTTCCTCAGGCCTGGAAAATGAAACACGGATGGTGATTGGTTGTTGGGGGTTACTGAACATTGACTCCCTTTAGTGCAGTGTTCTAGATATACTGTAGGGTACTTCAACTGTGGTCTCTGACATCCTCAGGGGGCCACACATAGTATTCTGTATATCTAATGTTATAGGAGATGGTCAGAGACTGGGGACATACTACAGGAGATGGTCAGAGACTGGGGACATACCACAGGAGATGGTCAGAGACTGGGAACATACCACAGGAGATAATCAGAGACTGGGGACACGTTAATGGAGATGGTCAGAGACTGGGGACACGTTAATGGAGATGGTCAGAGACTGGGGACACACTACAGGAGATGGTCACAGACTGGAGACATGGTAATGAAGTTGATCAGAGACTGGGAACATACTGTCTACAGTAGATAATCAAAGACTGGGGACATGCTAATGGAGATTGGGGACATAATACAGGAGATGGTCAGAGACTGGGGACATACTGTCTACAGTAGATAATCAGAGACTAAGGACATTCTACAGGAGATGGTCAGAGACTGGGGGCATGCATACTGTGTACAGGAGATGATCAGAGACTGGGGACACACTACAGGAGATGGTCAGAAACATGGTAATGGAGATGGTCAGAGACTGGGGACATGGAAATGGAGATAAGCAGGTTGGTAACCACCGCTCCAGGTAACTGGGTTCAAATCTCCCGTCCTCCGCTGGGTGAATGATTGTGAGAGCTCCAGGTGCTGGCAGTTGCTATTCCAATGGTTTAGGTGCAATGAAAAATCTGGACAGCCGCACTCCAGGTTGGAATAATGAAAATAAAATCTTCTTTATTGAAAAAATAACATGATTTAAAATCCGTACATGGCTCTGTTGGAATATTGCAGCATAACCGCTAACGCGTTTCACGCTCCCATAGAGCGCTTACTCTTAGAGTAAGCGCTCTATGGGAGCGTGAAACGCGTTAGCGGTTATGCTGCAATATTCCAACAGAGCCATGTACGGATTTTAAATCATGTTATTTTTTCAATAAAGATTTTATTTTCATTATTCCAACCCGGAGTGCGGCTGTCCAGATTTTTCATTGCACCTAAACCATGGAAATGGAGATGGTCAGAGACTGGGGACATGGTAATGGAGATGGTCAGAGACTGGGACATTCTACAGGAGATGGTCAGAGACATTGTAATGGAGATGGTCAGAGACTGGGGACATGCATGGGAATGGAGATGGTCAGAGACTGGGGAAATACTGTGTTCAAGAGATGGTCAGAGACTGGGGATCTGGAGTCTGCACACAGAGCCCTTGACTGTCCCTAAGCGCATGTATTTGCTCCTTAAACGATTACATGTGAACAGCCAGGGACAGTATCAGCCTGTCATTGATCTGTACAGACTTCTTGTCCACAGCTGATCGCAAACACCCAGCCAGATCCTGATCTGGGTGCAGTACGGCAATGAACGGCTGTGACTGAGCCCTTATGCATGTACCCAGAGCAATAAAAACTCAACAAATTTTCTCACTTTTCCTTCTGCTTAAAAAAAAACAAAATATTTTATTCCCAGCCTGTGCCCCCATTGAAGAGATTTTGCTTACTTCCTGTCTCGGTGACCACAAAGGAAATTGCTACAGAACCAGCAAAAACTCAACAGTTTTTCCAACTCTTACTCCATTTTGCTCACAGTCACATATACAGTATATACTTAGAAAAATAACAAAAAGTCTCAGAATTTTTAAGCACAGTCCTGCAGCGACCACATGATGGTAAAAGCGTCTCAGGCTCTGGGGAGACAGGGAAGGAAATGACACGGTGACAGGGCTCCAGCGGCGCAGTGAAGGCCGTGCGGCGGTAATAAGCGGCGGTGAGGTCAGCGCACAGCGGAGGGAGCTTGGCAACCCCGGTCCGGTGAGAGGCAGAGGATGGCGGTGATTATGGCCAGTCACAGCACATTCACAGGCTGTCAAACACGCCGACTCCGAGCTCTGCTGACAATTATCGGGGAGAAGGAGCTGGGATTAGAAAACCCACAGGGGCTTCATCACGTAGGAGACGGTGAAAAATAACCTGAGCGTATGTTGTGCAAGAAGGCCGGGGATTCTATCAGACACATAAATACAGCAGCCGCCTGTAACCGTTTCTGTGCCGCGCCGGTGTCACCAGAATCTCTTTATAGGACATAACGCAGTGGAATTGTACGGCACAATATAACACAAAGTAAAATTATACTATGATTATTATTATTCTATATTTATATAGCTCTGACATATACCTTAGTGATTTACAGAGAACACTGAGCCATCAGTCTCTGAACCAGAGAAGCTGACACTCTAATGTCTCACACTATTATACATTTACAGTGGATATAAAAAGTCCACACACCCCTGGTCAAATGTCAGGGGTCTGTGATGTAATAAAATGAGACAAAAATCATTTCAGAACCTTTTACACCTTTAATGTGACCTATAACTCCTTCAGCCCCGAAAGGATTTACCCCCTTCCTGACCAGAGCACTTTTTGCGATTCGGCACTGCGTCGCTTTAGTTGACAATTGCGCGGTCATGTGACATTGTGGCCAAAGTTGACGTCCTTTTTTTTCCCACAAATAGAGCCTTCTTTTGGTGGTATTTGATCACCTCTGCGGTTTTTATTTTTTGCGCTATGAACAAAAAAAGAGCGACAATTTTGAAACAAAAAGCAATATTTTTTACTTTTTGCTATAATAAATATCCCCCAAAATGTATAAAAAAAACTAATTTCTTTCTCAGTTTAGGCCGATATGTATTCTTCTACATATTTTTGGTAAAAAAAAAAAAAAAAAAAATCCTCAATAAGCGTATATTGATTGGATTTGCGCAAAAGTTATCGCGTCTACAAAATAGGGGATAGATTTATGGCATTTTAAATAGAATTTTTTTTTTTTTTATTAGTAATGGCGGCCATCTGCGATTTTTATAGTGACTGAGACATTGTGGCGGATGCATCGGACATTTTTGACACTATTTTGGGACCATCGTCATTTATACAGTGATCAGTGCTATAAAAATGCACTGATTACTGTGTAAATGACACTGGCAGTGAAGGGGTTAAACACTAGGGGGGCGTTGAAAGGGGTTAAGTGTGTGCTAGGGAGTGATTCTAACTTGGGGGGGGGGGGGGATGGGCTACCACTGACATGACAGCGATCACTGCTCCTGATCCCTGTCGTGTCACTAGGCAGAACAGGGAAATGCCTTGTTTACATAGCGAAGTTCAGCCTCCAAAAAGGAAAAAAATCCCAGTTTTTCTACCTTTATTTTGCAGTATCCATTGCTTTCACATGACTTCGAATCTACTTCCTTCTGAGACTAAAATCAGCCAGTGGGTGTGGTTAATGAAAGTTAGTGACATCACTTCCTGGGAGAGACACTGTTCCTGTGTAGCCAGTGGGTGTGGTTACTGAAAGTTAGTGACATCACTTCCTGGGAGGGGCACTGTTCCTGTGTAGCCAGTGGGTGTGGTTACTGAAAGCTAGTGACATCACTTCCTGGGAGGGACACTGTTCCTGTGTAGCCAGTGGGTGTGGTTACTGAAAGCTAGTGACATCACTTCCTGGGAGGGACACTGTTCCTGTGTAGCCAGTGGGTGTGGTTACTGAAAGTTAGTGACATCACTTCCTGGGAGGGACACTGTTCCTGTGTAGCCAGTGGGTGTATACAGGATGGGAGGAGCTGATCATAGGTTCCTGCCCAGTGTTCTCTCATTGTACATCCTAATTCATGAGAAAATGAAGAAATAAAAAGCCCCATCCACACAGGACACAAGGGGGGGGGGTGGGAGGTGCAGTGCACATATACAGTATAGCTGTGTACAGGAGAAGGGAGCTGTCAGTGTAGATGGAAGTGCTCTGGGGTCTCAGCTCACAGTCTACAACGATCATAGTGCAGCCAACCACACTAAGACCCCTTTCACACTGGGGCGGTTTGCAGGCGGTATTGCGCTAAAAATACCGCCTGCAAACCGCCCCTAAACAGCCTCCGCTGTTTGTTCAGTGTGAAAGCCCGAGGGCTTTCACACTGAAGCGGTGCGCAGGCAGGGCGGTGAAAAAAGTCCTGCAAACCGCTTTTTTGGAGCGGTGAAAGAGCGGTGTATTCACCGCTCCTTCACCGCTCCTGCCCATTGAAATCAATGGGACAGTGCGGCTATACCGTGGCAATACCGCGTCTACAGCCGCGCTGTACGAGGGATTTTAACCCTTTTTCGGCCGCCAGCGGGGGTTAAAACCGCACCGCTAGCGGCCGAATACAGCTACAAGAACGACGGTACAGCAGCGCTAAAAATAGCGCTGTTGTACCGCCAACGCCCCCACCGCCCCAGTGTGAAAGGGGCCTAAGGCTCTGTTTCCACTAGTGCGACTTGTCATGTGACTTTGGACACATGAAGTCGCATGACAAGTCGCAGACCATTGATTTTAAATGGTACTTGTTCCCATCTATGTGACTTTGAAAAGGTACCTGCAATGCGTTGATGCGACTTTGCTCCAGAGAGTGTAAAGTTGCATCAAAGCCGCACTCTAAATCGTGTAACTTTGGGGGTCGCAATAGTGGAAACGTAGACTAAGAGGAAAGACAGCGTTTTCAGGAAGTGAGAGGTCCCCATGCAGAATTCAGAAATAAGGAAGTAAGGTTGTCCCTGAAGAACAGGAAGAAGCTGATTGTCTGGCTTTGATTAGACTTTCTAAGCTTGGCAATCAGCTATACAGAAAATGAATAACGTCAAACATAAAGATATTTTACATATAACAGAAAAATTTTCATTTTTGACTGGACTTCCACTTTAAGCAATCGCATTCAAACTCATGGTAAATAGGAGTCAGTACACAACGGCCATCATTTAAAGTGCCTCTGATTAACCCCAAATAAAGTGCCGCTGTTCTAGTAGGTCTTTCCTGACATTCTTAGGCGTATCCTACAACAAATGCCATGGTCCACAGAGAGCTTCCAAAGCATCAGAGGGATCTCATTGTTAAAAGGCATCAGTCAGGAGAAGGGTACAAAAGAATTTCCAAGGCATAAGATATACCAAGGAACACCGTGAAGACAGTCATCATCAAGTGGAGAAAATATGGCACAGTAGTGACATTACCAAGAACTGGACGTCCCTCCAAAATTGATGAAAAGACGAGAAGAAAACTGGTCAGGGAGGCTGCCAAGAGGCCTACAGCAACATTAAAGGAGCTGCAGTAATATGTAGCAAGTACTGGCTGTGTGGTAAATGTGACAACAATCTCCCGTATTCTTCATATGTCTGGGCTATGGGGTAGAGTGGCAAGACGGAAGCCCTTTCTTATGAAGAAAAACATCCAAGCCTGGCTAAATTTTGTAAAAACACATCTGAAGTCTCCCAAAAGCATGTGGGAAAAAGTGTTATGGGCTGATGAAACCAAGGTTGAATTTTTTGGCCATAATTCCAAAAGATATGTTTGGCGCAAAAAGAACACTGCACATCACCAAAAGAACACCATACCCACTGTGAAGCATGGTGGTGGCAACATTATGCTTTGGGGCTTTTCTTCTTCAGCTGGAACAGGGGCCTTAGTCAAGGTAGAGGGAATTCTGAACAGTTCCAAATACCAGTCAATATTGGCACAAAACCTTCAGGCTTCTGCTAGAAAGCTGAACATGAAGAGGAACTTCATCTTTCAGCATGACAACGACCCAAAGCATACATCCAAATCAACAAAGGAATGGCTTCACCAGAAGAAGATGAAAGTTTTGGAATGGCCCAGCCAGAGCCCAGACCTGAATCCCATTGAAAATCTGTGAGGTGATCTGAAGAGGGCTGTGCACAGGAGATGCCCTCACAATTTGACAGATTTAGAAGAGTGAGCAAATATTGCCAAGTCAAGATGCGCCATGCTGATAGACTCATACCCCAAAAAGACTGAGTGCTGTAATAAAATCAAAAGGTGCTTCAACAAAGTATTAGTTTAAGGGTGTTCACATTTATGCAGCCATATTATTTTATTTTTTTATTTTTCTATTTTTACTTCCCTCTACCTAAAAGATTTCAGTTTGTTGTTCAACTGAGATATACCGTTATAGGTCACATTGAAGGTCGAAAAAGTTCTGAAATGATTTATCTTTGTCTCATTTTAATACATCACAGAAACCTGACATTTTAACAGGGGTGTGTAGACTTTTTATATCCAATGTATATAGCTCTGACATATACCACAGTGCTGTACAGAGAGCACTGAATGATTCACATCAGTCTCTGCACCAGAGGACCTTACCCTGAAAAACAACCCCACACCATAATCCCCCTCCACCCAATGATTTGGACAAGTGCACATAGCAAGGTCCATAAAGACATGGATGAGCCAGTTTGGGGTGGAGGAACTTGACTGGCCTTCACAGAGTCCTGACCTAGAAGACCTTTGGGATGAATTCGAGCGGAGACTGCGAGCCAGGCCTTCTCGTCCAACATCAGTGCCTGACCTCACAAATGTGCTTCTGGAAAAATGGTCAAACATTCCCATAGACACACTCCTAAACCTTGTGGACAGCCTTCCCAGAAGAGTTGAAGCTGTTATAGCTGCAAAGGGTGGACCAACTCCATATTGAACCCTACGGACTAAGACTGGGATGCCATTAAAGTTCATGTGCGTGTAAAGGCAGGCGTCCCAATACTTTTGGTAATATAGTGTATGTAGGAGCAGTGCTGTCACCCTTAGACAGGAATCTATCACTCCATTGGATTTTTGGCAAGATCAACAGTTTTTTTTTCTTGCCCCTATCAAACAGATAGAACAAAACATCTTTCTCTATGTTATGGAGAGGAGGAGAAGGGGGTGTTCTATAGTTCTAAGCCTTTGAGCCCTCCTTCACCTCTGTCACAATAAGCACTGTGGAGAAATGAATTTCCAATGTTCACATCAGCACTGTTTTTTTATAGAACAGAATCCTGGCAGTCTGCCAGCTGTCCTGTCCTGGAGTGACAACACTGCTCCTCCATAGATATGGTATGGTAAGCGTTGTCACCCAGGAAGCAGGTTTCTGGCAGGATCACCGGGTGAAAATAAGAAAAAAACAAATGCAGTCACTACACCTAAAAGCTAACAATCTGTGTTTTCCACAGATTTTTGCCTAGATTGACACAGAGATGATTAGATAATTAGAGAGTTTGGCATGGAATTGAAGTTACGTGAGGGCTGTGGTTGAGAGGGCGAGATCATTTCCAGCTCTTACATATACCGTCACCATAACCACCTTTCACCCCCCTCCAGAATTATTAACGACGATGACTCTACAGTGTTGAAGTGGCGATATATAGGATTCATCTAACGAGGGTTTGGATATCCTCGTCTTCTAAACGTTGACTTAAGCTGTCAAACATAACTGTCATATTCCCGTTTTTGAGTGTCCTAATTAATGATTTACATGCTGATTTCTGCGCCACCATCTCGTCTCCTGAGGCTTTGTCATGTTATTAAGAAGTGAAGACAGGCCGATGGAGAGAGAGGACGCGGTGCCTGGTTATTTTTAGTAATGTAAGGTAGTTTAATTCATTCTGGGGGCCATGTTATACCAGGTCAGCAGAATGATACAACCTCGCCACATGGAAGGCACAAAAAACAAAAAAGGTGCATGGTACTTTGAAGTAGGTGAGCTGCTAAAAGTCGGTCAGTCCGTGTAGGGTGAGACCCGGGTGGAACAGTTCAAGGGGCAGCAGAGTGAACCTTAAGTCAGGGTCCAGATCTGAACCTGCAACCTCTGCAGTGTCTGGCTGTAGCTTGTGCTGCCTGAGATGCTGGGCAGCTCTTCTGTCTGATCTTGTTGGACAATCTTGCCTTGTCTCTCGTTTCTGATGAACCTTGAACTCTTTGCTCCTCCCATGAACTTCCTGATTTAAGCCATGTCTTTGCACTTCCTGTTTGCCAGATTTTTGTGCTCTCTCCAGTCGGCCAATATCTTGATTCTTTGCATACCTGCAGCTATCCTTATCTCCACTACTATTCATTACTGACCTTTGGCTTGTGCCTTGACTACGCTTCTGCTTGATCCCAACCTGCAACCATTCATTACCGATCTTTGGCTTATTCCTTGACTACGCTTCTGCTTGATCTCAACCTGCAACCATTCAGTACTGACCTTTGGTTTGTTCCTTGACTACGCTTCTGCTTGATCCCAACCTGCAGCCATTCAGTACCGACCTTTGGCTTGTTCGTTGACTACGCTTCTGCTTGATCTCAACCTGCAACCATTCATTACAGACCTTTGGCTTGTTCCTTGACTACGCTTCTGCTTGATCTCAACCTGCAACCATTCATTACAGACCTTTGGCTTTTTCCTTGACTAAGCTTCTACTTGATCCCAACCTGCAACCCACTTGTTTCCGACCTTTGGCTTGTTTAATGACTACACATCTGCTTGATCCCAACCTGCAACAATTTATTACCGATGTTTGGCTTGACTATGCTTCTGCTTAAACCCCAACCTGCAACCATTCGATACCGACCTCTGACTTGTTCCTTGACTATGCTTCTGTTTGATCCCAACCTGCAGCCACTTGTTACCGACCTTTGGCTTGTTCCTCGGCTACGCTTCCGCTTAATCTCAACCTGCAGCCACTTGTTACTGACGTTTGGCTGGTTTACTGACTACACTTCTGCTTGATCCTTAGTGGCTACATCTACTATTGGACCCCAGCTTGCTCTTGTCCTGGTGGGGCGATCCTGAGAACTGCGACCTGGTACTAACACGCAGCAAAACCCATCTCTGCCATCAGGAGCTCTGATGAATACCGATTAGACCAGGCACTCCAGGTGAGCCCACCTCATCCGCCAGGGTGACCCTATGTATGGGGTGACCATGTCCTGTATGGTGTCATGTATGTGGTGACCATGTCCTGTATGGTGTCATGCATGGGGTGACCATGTATGTATGGTGTCATGTATGGGGTGACCATGTCCTGTATGGTGTCATGTATGGGGTGACCATGTCCTGTATGGTGTCATGTATGGGGTGACCATGTCCTGTACGGTGTCATGTATGGGGCGACCATGTCCTGTATGGGGTGACCATGTCCTGTATGGTGTCATGTATGGGGTGACCATGTCCTGTACGGTGTCAGCTCCCCAGGCTGGTGATCTTGGTGTGATGGGGATGTTTTTTTGGCAAGTCAAGAAGTCTTGGGTTTATTGTCTTTGAAAGGTAAAGCCAAACAGGTAATCAGTGGACCTGAGAATAGGGGTAGGACGGAGATGGAACAAAGGGCAGGTTATTAGTGCCAAAAATGGTTGCGGCATGTGCCGAAATAGTGCCAATGGCTGTGACACACGGCAGCGCATCGGAGAGTTTATTAGCGATGAACATACTGTCCTGAAGTAAAAAAATGGGGCTAGCATCATGTCCTGCCTTCATTTTATGGTTCTAATTTTGTATTTTATTCTATTTTTTGTGTTAAATTTTGTGTTCATTAGAATTATGAACACGTGACTTGTGTTTTCCATGCATTGCCATTGACATTGGCTAAATGCGCAAAGGAAGCATCAATTAGGAGTTTTCAAAAACGCAACGCACTGCTCACAAAACCAATGCGTAGACGAGCAGAGCGTCATAGAGGAGAATGGTATCAGTGGCTGCCTGTCCATAGAGGGCGCACGGGCACCGCCCCCCACCCAAGGCAGTCACAAAAAAAAAAAAAAAAATGGGCCCTTTAAAAAAAAAAAAAAAATTAATAATAATAATAATAATAATAATAATAATAATAATAATGGTCCTTTAAGTGCACTGTGTTCAGGCACCGGACACAGTGCACTATGGGAAGCGTGACGTTTGTGCAATCCCGTGATTGCAGACAAGACGCTTCATTTGCTCTGTTTAGATCTGCCTTGTGGCGCAATCCATTGTGCCCGATTGCTCGCATCCATAGTGTTGTTATGGATGCCTGGTTTTTGATTGGCACTGCCCTAGGGCATGGGCGGTGCTTTCCCTCGGAGTTACGGTGTCACTTCCTGTTTATCTGTGCCAGTGATAAACCGGAAGTGACGTCAGTGGAACGCATGGCCCGAGCGGAGCTTTTTTTTCCCAGAATTGGCCGGCCGCATTGGTAAGTCTCTCCGCTCCTTAGAGATCTCCAGCACAAAATTCTGATTCCATCTTCACAGGATATTTTCTTTTTGGAACATAAAAAAAAAAATCAAGCTCATACTTTCTATCGGATTCAGTCCCAAGATTTCTAAGAATATTTTGCAATCACAGAAGTTGAATGCCATCTGGCTGCTGGGTAATTCAATGTACTTACAGTATTTAGACTTTAGCCTGTTCATTAGGCCCATCATTACAAGCCATGCATGGATTTATAACTGTACTGAATTATTGAATGAGCTTTTGATTCTTTTTACAGCTCCACGTCACCATAAAGTTCAGATTTATCCACGTGTTGTATTACCAGAAAAACTCCCCCAGGAACTCAGTACAGGGATGGTGGGAACCCCTCATAATGGGCACAGCGGGTGTACAGACCCAGGAACTCAGCACAGGGATGGTGGGAACCCCTCAATGAGCAGAGCAGGTGTACAGACCTGGGAACTCAGCACAGGGATGGTGGGAACCCCTCAATGAGCAGAGTAGGTGTACAGACCTGGGAACTCAGCACAGGGATGGTGGGAACCCCTCAATGAGCAGAGCAGGTGTACAGACCTGGGAACTCAGCACAGGGATGGTGGGAACCCCACATAATGGGCACAGTGAGGCTGCAATTGACGGGCACAGTTTTATCTAGCAGTAATCATACATAATCACCTGATAAATGGCTTTTTACAGCCCTGCATTACTAACAGTTTAATTTTTCAGTTTGCGTCCCCCCCAAAAAAATTTTGAGCACCAGCCGCCACTGGTAGTTTTCCTGCTCTTCTAGCACGCTATGATCCTGCATTGTAGGGCACGTAAAAAAGGTGATGGTGTGACCTAAGGAGGCCAACGTTCTGCCATCATAAGAACACTCCAGCAGAACTACTTACAAATGTAACAAGACACAAATAAAATTGCCCAATAAAAGATAAATAACATTCCCAGCCTTTGCTACAATATTCACCTTCAATCCAGAGATTTTCTCTCAGCACTTCTGCCACTAGATGTTCAGCATCATTCATCCTACTTACTCTGAGCCCAGGTGGTCCCAGGCCTGCCCCCAGCCAGTGACTGAACAGTGAAAGGAGAAGCATTGCAGTGATGAGCTCATCTCATCTCTGTCACTCTGCTCTCGCCTCTATCAGCATGCCTCGTCAGCACATGAACGGATTGGCTTCCAGTGCTGCTTATCCATCCACCCTTCTAAACTCTGCTGTATAGGGGCCTGCAAGAAAAGAAATGTCTTTATGGTGTATGAGTAAACTCCTTATAGCAGAAAACAAAAAAAAACAAAAAAATCGGATGCATAACCAGACCAATAAACCAGTCTTTATCAGGTATGTTAGGGGTTGACTCCAGAGAGACAGAATCTCTGAATCAAAACATAAAAATTACCAGCACAGGGCGCCATCCAAGTGCAGCGTTAAAACATTTATTGTATGATAAAAACAAAGTACTGCTGCCGACCAGGTAGCCTATGTGTTTTTGCCTCTTTGTCAAGGCTTGACAAAGAGGTAGAAACGCCTTGAAACACATAGCCATGTCCTCAGGATGTCCCTTCGGCGTCTGCCCTTATCCATTTGGTTCCTCTGGAGTCTCCTTCCGGCCAAGAAGTGCTCTGAGCTTCCTTTGCCTACCCGGCCGGCCAATCCATGGTCTGGATGCCTCTGCTACAGGGTTCCCAGGATGTCCCAATTTCTTATGCTCTACGTCTTCCCAAACTTACTTCATGTGAGTTGCCAATTTGTATTTATCATACAATAGATGTTTTAATTAGGGCTGCACCGATACCAATACCAATATCGGTGCCGATACCGAGCATTTGCAGGAGTATTTTTACTCCTGTAAATGCTCCGATGCATCACCTGATACCTGGGTAGTCAGGGGTGATCGGTGCGATGGTGGGGGGAGTTACAATGTCCTCTGTGCTCCTCCGGTCCCCCCGCCGTGTCCTCCGTGCTCCTCCGGTCCCCCCGCCGTGTCCTCCGTGCTCCTCCGGTCCCCCCGCCGTGTCCTCCGTGCTCCTCCGATCCCCCCGCCGTGTCCTCCGTGCTCCTCCGGTCCCCCCGCCGTGTCCTCCGTGCTCCTCCGGTCCCCCCGCCGTGTCCTCCATGCTCCTCCGGTCCCCCCGCCGTGTCCTCCGTGCTCCTCCGGTCCCCCCCGCCGTGTCCTCCGTGCTCCACCGGTCCCCCCCGCCGTGTTCTCTGTGCTCCACCGGTCCCCCCCGCCGTGTTCTCAGTGCTCCACCGGTCCCCCCCGCCGTGTTCTCCGTGCTCCTCCGGTCCCCCCGCCAAGTTCTCCGTGCTCCTCCGGTCCCCCCGCCGTGTTCTCAGTGCTCCTCCGGTCACCCCGCAGTGTTCTCCGTGCTCCTCCGGTCCCCCAGCAGTGTTCTCCGTGCTCCTTCGGTTCCCCCGCCGTGTTCTCCGTGCTCCTCCGGTCCCCCGCCATGTCCTCTGTGCTCCTTCGGTCCCCCCGCCGTGTTCTCCGTGCTCCTCCGGTCCCGCCGCAGTGTCCTCCATGCTCCTCCGGTCCCCCCGCCAAGTTCTCAGTGCTCCTCCGGTCCCCCCGCAGTGTTCTCCGTGCTCCTCCGGTCCCCCCGCAGTGTTCTCCGTGCTCCTCCGGTCCCCCCGCCGTGTTCTCAGTGCTCCTCCGGTCCCCCAGCAGTGTTCTCCGTGCTCCTCTGGTCCCCCCGCCGTGTTCTCAGTGCTCCTCTGGTCCCCCCGCCGTGTTCTCAGTGCTCCTCCGGTCACCCCGCAGTGTTCTCCGTGCTCCTCCGGTCCCCCAGCAGTGTTCTCCGTGCTCCTTCGGTTCCCCCGCCGTGTTCTCCGTGCTCCTCCGGTCCCCCGCCATGTCCTCTGTGCTCCTTCGGTCCCCCCGCTGTGTTCTCCGTGCTCCTCCGGTCCCCCGCCATGTCCTCTGTGCTCCTTCGGTCCCCCCGACGTGTTCTCCGTGCTCCTCAGGTCCCCAGCCATGTTCTCCGTGCTCCTCAGGTCCCCAACCGTGTCCTCCGTGCTCCTCCGGTGTCCCCCCGCCGTGTTCTCCGTGCTCCACCGGTCCCCCCCGCCATGTTCTCCGTGCTCCTCATGTCCCCGGCCATGTCCTCAGTGCTCCTTTGGTCCCCCACCATGGCCTCCGCACTCCTCTGGCCCGCCGCCATGTCCTTTGTGCTCCTCCGGTCCCCCGCCATGTCTTCCGTGCTCCTCCGGGTCCCGGCCATGTCCTCGGTGCTCCTTCGGTCCCCCGCCATGTGTTCCATGCTCCTCCGGTCCCCCGCCATGTCCTCCCTGCTCCTCCGGTCCCCCGCCATGTCCTCCCTCCGGTCCGAATCTGTCAGGATGGAGAGCGGAGGAAGGAGACGGTAAACAGGTCATTTACCGACTCCTTCCTTTTCTGAATGCTTACTGACTCCGCCCATTCACATAACTGAGCATAGTAATCTGTATTTACGATGTCTCAGTTTTTGAATGGAGAGGAGCCTCCGTCTTCTCTCCATTCATTTTCAGTGCAGCTGAGGCTGCAGAGAAAGGGACTGGAGAACCTGTGTCCTCAGTTCCTTTCTCTGTCTCAAAGGGGAGATCATCTGATCTCTCACTAAAGCCCCCCAACAGGGCTGAAAATTTTTTTATATATATATAAAATAATAATAATAGTAATAATAATAATAATAATAATAATAAAATTGTAAATATAAAAAAACACTGACACAGTCCACTCCCCCCAAAAAATAAGAAAGCATTGTAAAAACAAAAACAATATATATATATATATATATATATATATATATATATATATATATATATATATAGTAAAAAATTAAAAAAAAAATATAAAACTACTGACATAGTCCACTGTCACATGACATTAAAAAAAAGTATCGGTAATCAGTATCGGCGAGTACATGAAAAAGTATCGGTACCTGTACTCGGTCTTAAAAAAGTGTTATCGGTGCAACCCTAGTTTTATTGTTGCACTTAGATGGCGCCCTCCACTGTGTGTTTTTTTTGGGGACTGTAAGAGACTGATACCAGGTAAGATTTGGGTACTTGCACCGCTTGTATTAAAATATTGAATTGATATTGATGTGATGATGGTTACAGGGCTGCCTGGAGTTCAACTTCCAAAGTTCCCAGACAAAGGCAGAGGGCGGCGATGTGTCGGGGACTCACCTCCTGGTTTCTGAGCGGGATTAGGCTCATTGTACTGTGCGTGTAATAAGAACTCCTTATCACATTAAGGACATGATTGGCAGCAGAGAGGCGACGTCCGCAGACAGGCGGAGAGCCGCGCTGATTATATCGAATTACGGCTCTAATTGTTACTTAAACAAGGTATATCCGTATATTAATGGAGGCAGTGTGCTGCTGTTATCCGAGCGTCTTATTAAAGGATTAAAGGGGACTCTGGGAAGAAATGAAAAATAAACACTTGAGAGGCCGATAATGATAAGATAGGAGAGGAAGCGGCACCTCGGTGATGGACAAGTACAGGTGCTCGAGGTGTACAAGAGAGTCAGAACCCTACCATGAGAACGCAGCGGTGCGCTCACACCCTGTACATTAGAGAAGACGGCTTTCATTTGCAAAATCATTGTGTAGTCCTGAAAATATGTGTTTGATAAATAACTGCACAAATATTGTGTTACATTAAAAAAAAATTGAATCGACTGCCGTTTTATTCTCCAGTGTCTCTGCTTTCAGAAAATATAAACTTTTTGGAGTAATTTCTAGCAGATGCAGATTTTTGAAAAAAAAATTGCCCCGGCAGACAAGTTTAGGGTGCAATTAATTCCCATCCAAATTTTTGCCATATCATTAATAATTGTGGCTATATGGGTTTTATCACCTTTATTGAAACATGGTAAGGGTATATCGCCCAAAGGAGCACCATAAATAGGCGAAAATATCAGTAAATTACACTCACCGGCCACTTTATTAGGTACACCTGTTCAATTGCTCGGTAACACAAATTGCTAATCAGCCAATCACATGGCAGCAACTCAATGCATTTAGGCATCTAGACGTGGTGAAGATGACTTGTTGAAGTTCAAGCTGAGCATCAGAATGGGGAAGAAAGGGGATTGAGTGTAGGTTCACACTGACAGCTAAAATGGCACGATTTCATACCCGCGTGTCAGTCCGACTCCAGGAGTGATTTCAGAGACATCTGTGTGGTTTCCTGCACAGATTTCTATACAAATGGCCCCCCAAAGTCGCCAAATATAGTACAGCAACTACTTTTGGGAATCGGTGTGACGCCACACCGATTCGGATGGTGCCATTGTCGGCAATAGCCGCCAATTTGGCATGCAATTTGACATGTCCACATGTCCACAACCATCTCTCGGGTTTACAGAGAATGGTCCGAAAAAGAGAAAATATCCAGTGAGCGGCAGCTGTGTGGAGGAAAATGCCTTGTTGATGTCAGATGAGAATGGGCAGACTGGTTCCAGATGATAGAAAGGCAACAATAACTCAAATAACCTCTCGTTACATCCAAGGTATGCAGAATACCATCTCTGAATGCACAACACATCAAACATTGAAGCAGATGGGCTACAGTAGAAGAAGACCACACCGGGTGCCACTCCTGTCAGATAAGAACAGGGAACTGAGGCTACAATTCGCACAGGATCACCAAAATTGGACGATAGAAGATTGGAAAAATGTTGCCTGGTCTGATGAGTCTCGATTTCAGCTGCAACATTCAGATGGTGGGGTCAGAATTTGGTGTAAACAACATGAAAGCATGGATCCATCCTGCCTCACTGGTTCAGGCTGGTGGTGGTGTAATGGTGTGAGGGATATTTTCTTGGCACACTTTGGGCCCCTTAGTACCAATTGAGCATGGTTTAAACACCACGGCCTACCTGAGTATTGTTGCTGATCATGTCCATCCCTTTATGACTACAGTGTCCCCATCTTCTGATTGCTCCTTCCAGCAGGATAATGCACCATGTCACAAAGCTCCAATCATCTCACCACTGGACAATGAGGTCACTGTACTCCAATGGCCTCCACACTCACCAGATCTCACCACACTCACCAGATCTCACCACTGGACAATGAGGTCACTGTACTCCAATGGCCTCCACACTCACCAGATCTCATCATATAGAGCATCTTTGGGATGTGGTGGAACGGGAGATTGGCATCATGGATGTGCAGCCGACAAATCTGCAGCAACTGCGTGATGCCATCATGTCATTATTGGTTTTGGGTTCAGCTGTGATTGAAGCCTGTTGGGCCATTACTCCATCTTGGCCGGCTCGGTGCTACAGCCTACCTCACGAATGGATTGCTTCTTTTGTATTGATTTATACCTTCACGCTACACTTCTATGTATTTTACTGTCCCTCCTTTGCGGATGGTTTTTACTTTATGTGACAAATAAACTTTGTTATATTTTATACCTTTGTAATACTCTTTCACACTCCCCTAACCTGCTTATAAAGTCCACTTTGGGGTAATTTCCTTTCTATCATGTCAATATGGACCAAAATCTGAGGAACATTTCCAATATCTTGTTGAATCTATTCCACAAAGAATGAAGGCAGTTCTGAAGGCAAAAGTGGGTCCAACCCAGTACTAGCAAGGTGTACCCAATAAAGTTGCCGGTGAGTGTACGTTTTATGGGTTTTATCGCCTTTATTGAAACATGGGAAGGGTATATTGCCCAAAGGAGCTCCATAAATAGGTGAAAATGCCGGAAAACAACTATATTTTCCATACAAACAAAAATCAGAAATTTCAAATATTCCCCCCCGAAAAGTCTGCCTTTTGTTGGCCTATCTATAGCAGGTCTATGACTGAAAGTCCCGGCATGGACCAAAATCTCTGAGGAACGTTTCCAACAACTTGTTGAATATATTCCACGAAGAATGAAGGCGGTTCTAAAGGAAAAGTGGAGTCCAAACCGGTACTAGCAAGGTGTACCTAATAAAGTGGCTGGTGAGTGTAGGTTTTATGGGTTTTATCACCTTTATTGAAACATGAGAAGGGTATATTGCCCAAAGAAGCTCCATAAATAGGTGAAAATGTTGGAAAACGATATTTTCCATACAAAAAAAAAAAAAAAAAATCTGAAATTTCAAATATGCCCCCCCGAAAAGTCTGCCTTTTGTTGGCCCGTCTATAGCAGGTCTACGACAAAGTCCCGGCATGGACCAAAATTTCTGAGGAATGTTTCCAACATCTTGATGACTATATTCCACAAAGAATGAAGGCAGTTCTGAAGGCAAAAGGGGGTCCAACCCAGTGCTAGTAAGGTGTACCCAATAAAGTGGCAGGTGAGTGTACGTTTTATGGGTTTTATCACCTTTATTGAAACATGGGAAGGGTATATTGCCCAAAGGAGCTCCATAAATAGGTGAAAATGTCGGAAAACTATATTTTCCATACAAACAAAAATCAGAAATTTCAAACATTCTCCACCAAAAAGTCTGTCTTTTGTTGGCCCGTCTATAGCAGGTCTACAAATGAAAGTCCCGGCATGGACCAAAATCTCTGAGGAACATTTCCAACATCTTGTTGAATATATTCCACAAAGAATGAAGGCAGTTCTGAAGACAAAAGGGGGTCCAACCCGGTACTAGCAAGGTGTACCTAATAAAGTGGTCGGTGAGTGTACGTTTTATGGGTTTTATCACCTTTATTGAAACATGGGAAGGGTATATTGCACAAAGGAGCTCCATAAATAGGTGAAAATGCCGGAAAACTATATTTTCCATACAAACAAAAATCAGAAATTTTAAACATTCTCCACCAAAAAGTCTGTCTATAGCAGGTCTACGAATGAAAGTCCCGGCATGGACCAAAATCTCTGAGGAATGTTTCCAACATCTTGTTGAATATATTCCACGAAGAATGAAGGTAGTTCTGAAGGCAAAAGGGGGTCCAGCCCAGTACTGGCCAGTGAGTGTACATTTTATGGGTTTTTTTCACCTTTATTGAAACATGAGAAGGGTATATTGCCCAAAGAAGCTCTATAAATAGGTGAAAATGTCAGAAAACGATATTTTCCATACAAAAAAAAAAAATCTGAAATTTCAAATATTCCCCCCCCGAAAAGTCTGCCTTTTGTTGGCCCGTCTATAGCAGGTCTACGACTGAAAGTCCCAGCATGGGGCGGCCATAAGCCGATGGCTTTGTGCTCCTGACTGTGTCACTTCCCGGCGATGCCGCGGCGGGTCATTCCTTAAACTAAATAAGCTCTTTCTTTGTCTGATCTCCCCCTGGCCTTGTAAGGCCAAAGACTTCATTAACTGATCACTGCTGTCAATTAGCTGTAAATCCCCTCCCAGTGAGAGCCTATTAGGGCGAGATGATCTGAAAACAAGTGCGATCACCCCCAAGTGGTCTGCCCAGAACTGCTATTAATTAAACGGGACCCCTCCGCCGCGGCTGCCCGCTGTGTGCCAGCAAAACACGCAGGAGAGGCCTTGGCCCCCCCCCCCCCCCAACACTGGCAATGGGAAGAGAAGGGGGTCAGGGCGATTTAACCGGGAGGGTCAAGCCCCCCTCCCGGAATTTAAACTTGTCCTGCTAAAGAGATAATATTTGTAGTGATTAACTAAAAATCTAGTTAACCTTTTGCCACTAATTATTTGTATTCCCACGGAATCCGCGTCCAACGGCACTGACCTCTGCGCTTAGAAGAAGTCTTTGATTACTGGTGTGTTTAATGTCTTCGCTCCTGATCATTGAGGGGGGGGGGACTTTGTCATGGCTCCACACCCCCACTCATCCAGGCAGGAGAAGAAAGGATTCATTGGAATTAAGGAGAATCTTCTACGATGAATGCACTAGAAGACTAGAGCTACACGGACAATTTTTTTGTATCTCGGTCATGCCTCCAAAATCATTAATGGTGGCAAATGATCATTAAACAGATGGAAAGCATGGCTACCTATGGAGCAGCAATTAACCACATAACCCCCCCCTCACCCCAGGCCAATTCTGATGCTTCACACATACATGTAAAAAAAATCTGCATTTTTTTTGCTAGACTATTACTTAGAATCCCCAAACATTATTTATTTTTGAAAGCAGAGATCTTGGAGAATAAAATGGTGATTGTTGCATGGTATTTGCATTTTTACAATGCAAATTTTTAGGAGAAAATACACTTTAACCAGTTTGACTGCAGGACAATTTTTTAATTTTTTTTTCCCCACATACATGTAAAAATATCTAAATTTTTGGCAATAAAAACTAAAACTAATAATAATAATAGAAAAAAAGAACATTATTAGTATTATTATACAGAATTTATATAGCGCCAACAGTTTACGTAGCGCTATGTAACAGTATATATTTTATATACTTTATATATTTTCTGAATGCAAAGGCCCCGTAGAATAAAAAAGGTGATCGTTACAAATTTTTGTCACATGATTTTCGTGCAACCGTTTATTAAAACGCATATTTTCAGGAAAAAAATATAAAAAAAATGAAGTTTAGTGCAAAAAAAAAAAAAAAACACACAATATAATACCTATTGTTGGCTAAAATATAAAAAAAATTAGGTTGCATCGAGTAAAAGATACCAAACATTTCCATGTCTTAAAATTGCTTGCACCCGCGATATCGTCAAAAATGATGGTTTCCAAAAAATCTCCATAGGTGGTGCTTTAAAAGCCTTTATAGCACATAAGTTTAACCACTTCAGCCCCCGAAGGATTTACCCCCTTAATGACCAGGCCATTTTTGGTGATACGGCACTGCGTCGCTTTAACTGACAACTGCGCAGTAGTGTGACATTGCACACAAACAAAATTGACATCCTTTTTTTTCCCCCCACAAATAGAGATTTATTTTGGTGGTATTTGATCACCTCTGCGGTTTTTATTTTTTGTGCTATAAACAAAATAAGACGACAATTTTGAAAGAAAAAAAAAACTATTTTTTTTCCTTTTTGCTATAATAAATAATAAAAAAAAAAAACTTTAAAAACAAATTTCTTCATCACTTTAGGCCAATATGTATTCTTCTACATATTTTTGGTAAAACTGGCAGGGAAGGGGTTAACACTAGGGGGGCGATCAAGGGATTAGGTGTTCCTTGGGAGGTGTTTCTAACTGTGGGTTGAAGGGGACTGACTGGAGGAGGAGAGAGATCGCTGTTCCCGATCACTAGGAACAGCAGATCTCTCTGTACTTCCCCGTCAGAATGGGGATCTGTTTTGTTTACATTGACAGATCTCCGTTCTGGCTCTCTGTGGAGCGATTGCGGGTGGCCGGTGGACATTGCGGGTGCGCGCCTGCTATTGCTCTTAAAGCGTTCGACGTACACCTACGGCGATTCACGCAGCCGAGCCAACCTGCCAAAATATAATGACGGTGGCTGGTCGGGAAGCGGTTAAAGTTAACTACGAGCTCTTGTGCTACAATTATTGTTCTCACTATGATGGTCGCAGCAATATGTCACTGGGCTTGTGTTTGCGTTTGCACAGGTGTGCGGGGGGGGGGGGGGGGTTACAGCAATTGTTTTATATTATTTTATTATAATTTTATTTATTTTTTTAACTTTTTTTCTTTTTTTTTTTTTTTTTAATTTTTTACTTGATTGCAATCACAACCCTATTGGACAGGTGACAGGTACTCTTTATGGAGACATTAGGGGTCTAATGTCCCCCCCTGCCCTTCATACCATCTAACTGAGCACAGATGGGCTTGGTTAGAGGTGTCCCCTGGCTGTACTGTGCTATGACTAAGCACTGTTAAGTGTGAAACGCGTCAACTCGTTTGTCCCATTTTTTGCTGTGGCTTGTATCTGTTGGACTTTTTTCAAATAAAGGCTCATGTTGCTATATGCTTAGCTGGCATCTGGTATTCCAGTTCCGAGGAGAGTTCTATATCCACATTTCCACCTGGAGCGGTGATCCCCTTCCCTTCCCCTGGCTGTACTTACCAGGAAATGGTGCATCTAAATTCGGAAGGGACATCACTTCTGTTTTTTTTTGTTTACCTGCGAGATCAAGGTATGGACTTGCCTTGTTCTCACAGTGATCTCCCTCCTTCAGCTGGCAGATGCGTTTCCGGGCTCTGGTAAGAGTGGGGGAGCCCGGGAATCATGGGGGGCCCGCGGAAAAGGGGGGGGGCACCGTGCTGCCGGCTTTATGAAAGTGATCGTCAGCTATGCCGCATCACTTTCACTTTGAAGCCGGCTAAACAAAACCAACACAGGCTGATGGCTGCTACTACATGTGATTAAAGGTTCGCTCTATGGACATATGTAGTACGTCCAAAGAGTCGAAGTGGTTGAATTTTATTGAACACAAAACACAATATAAATACCCAACATTTTAATAAAATATAAATGATGTTACATGAGTAAATAGATACCAAACATGTCACACATTAAAACTGTGTACGCCCATGGAATGGCTACAAACTATGGAACATTAAAATCTCCATAGCCGACTCTTTAAATTCCTTTACAGGTTTCCAGTTTATAGATACTCAGAAGGTCTGGTCCTAAAATGATTGCTCTCACTTCGATGTTTACAGTGATACCTCACATGTTGGGTGCGATCACCGTTTGTATATGTGTGCAGGACTTACATATACGGCTGAGCATGGGGGGAGGACGAGAACGCTTACATTTTTTTTTTTTTTTTCATTTAAAACATTTTCTTTTTATTACGCAGTCCCTTTATTTTTTTGAACCAACTTTATTGCTATCACAAGGAAAGAACAACATCCCTTGTGATAATTGTTCTAGGAGTCAAAATTTGGGGGTATGTGCTAGGAGTGGTGATTCAGGGGGGGTGGTTTGTTTTGGGAGGGGGATGGGAGAAGAGGATTTGTGGTAAGAGGGTCAATTTTGGAGGGGGGGTGCTAGAAAAGGTGATATGGAAGGGGGGGGGGGGATTAGTGCTAGGAGGGGGATTTGGAGTAGGCGGAGAGAGAATGTGTACTCAGAGGGGACATTTGAGGGGTAAAGTATTTATGCGAGGAGGGGTGATTTTTTTGGGGGGGGGTGCATATGTGCTGGGGGGGATTTGGGGGATGGGGTGGCAGAGATTTGTGCTGGGAAGAGGGTTATAGGCGGGGGGGGGGGGTGGATTTGTACTGAGAGGAGGGGGAATTTATGCGTTGGGGGTATTGATGCAGATTAGTGCCCTTGTTACTTCCATCACAGAGGGGAGGTGGATACAGATCTACCTTTCCTCCCCTCAGAGCACAAGTGCACCAAGCGGCGGTGGTACTGGGCTCCCCATTGCATAGGAGAGCCTGGTAAAGGCAGCAGACATTGTGGGGGGGGGCTTCTGAGCCCTGTAGAAGGGATTGAGTGGTTATATCACTTCTACATAGACGCCCATGGCCAGCTGAAAATGTTGTTACCAGGATGATGCCTTCAGGTCTTCATCCCGGTATAACTACTTCAGCCCAAGGACGTATGGGTATGTCCTAAGGGTTGAAGTGCTTAATCTTACATAATTGCAGACTGATCAAGGCTTTATGCTCCTCTTAGCTGCAGGTTAAGAACACAGTTGAAAAGTTGAGTTGGCCAATTTTTTTTTTGAACATTTACGTTTTCAAGACATTCCTTCAATTTTCTAGTGGTTAGTAGGATCAAATGGAAGTTCGCTTTTGACTAAAGTGACAAGGATCATTGAACGAGCAGGATGGAAAATTTTTCTCCATTGAACACAATTGAACACAATTGCAATCGTGCATGGTTTTCATTTGGGGAAAAAAAAACAAAAAAAAAAAAAAAACATACAGATTGTAACAAAACCTATTTAACATGTCTAGAGATATAGCAGGTCTGGGTGCAATTTTAAGGGTTTTCCATTGAGATTAGTTAAATCCTATGAATGAGGATGAATGTCTTGATGAATGATTTTTCTGAATTTCTGTAAGAAGAAAATTCTACTAGTGTATGGTCAGCTTTGGGAATACATATTTGGACTTTTTAGATTCCAAATAAATCATCATCTTCAATACATAATGTCCACCTGGTTTGGTGAAAATGATCACCCAGTGTTCCTTCAGCGTTCCTTCAACTGTGGCTGGTTGACCCCCATATTAGTATCCCCATAGATCTCAATCCAGCCTCACTTGGCAGAACCAGCTACACTACCCTACAGATCTTTTCAGCTGTCTGGTAAAGGTGGCCTTCTTCCCCCTGACCACCAACGTAAGGAGCAGTGTTCCCACTTACCACTAATGTAAGGGATATTCTTCCCACTGACCACCAACATAAGGAGCATTCTTCTCACTGATCACCAACGTAAGGAGCAGTGTTCCCACTGATCACCAATGTAAGGAGCATTCTTCTCACTGATCACCAATGTAAGGGACATTCTTCCCACTGATCACCAGTGTAAGGAACATTCTTCCCACTGATCACCAATGTAAGGAACATTCTTCCCACTGATCACCAATGTAAGGAACATTCTTCCCACTGATCACCAATGTAAGGAACATTCTTCCCACTGATCACCAATGTAAGGAACATTCTTCTCACTGATCACCAATGTAAGGGACATTCTTCCCACTGATCACCAATGTAAGGAACATTCTTCTCACTGATCACCAATGTAAGGAGCATTCTTCCCATTGATCACCAATGTAAGGAACATTCTTCTCACTGACCGCCAATGTAAGGAACATTCTTCTAACTGACCGCCAATGTAAGGAACATTCTTCCCACTGACCGCCAATGTAAGGAACATTCTTCCCACTGATCACCAATGTAAGGAACATTCTTCCCACTGACCGCCAATGTAAGGAACATTCTTCCCACTGACCGTCAATGTAAGGAACATTCTTCTAACTGACCGCCAATGTAAGGAACATTCTTCCCACTGACCGCCAATGTAAGGAACATTCTTCCCACTGATCACCAATGTAAGGGACATTCTTCCCACTGATCACCAATGTAAGGAACATTCTTCCCACTGATCACCAATGTAAGGAACATTCTTCCATCTGACCACCAATGTAAGGAACATTCTTCCCACTGATCACCAATGTAAGGAACATTCTTCCCACTGATCACCAATGTAAGGAACATTCTTCCCACTGACCACCAATGTAATGAACATTCTTCCCACTGACCACCAATGTAAGGAACATTCTTCCCACTGACCACCAATGTAAGGAACATTCTTCCCACTGACCACCAATGTAAGGAACATTCTTCCCACTGACCACCAATGTAAGGAACATTCTTCCCACTGACCACTAGGTGGCCTGGGTTCCAGCACTGGGTCCCTAAAGAGGATTGCTGCCCCCATGCCGCTGCACATCTTCTAGTTCCTTTATGTCTTTCACTTCTATGAGCGTTCTTCCCCGCATTACTAAAGCTAGCCATACATGGATTGAAACGGTTCAGCAGGGACCATCCGCGCGTCCTTTTACATTCACCTCTGACCCATCACATTAAAGCGCCATTAAAACCAAAACCAAAAATATAATATGTTGCAGCTTACCAATTATTAGATGTGGCGGCTGCATTTGTTTTTTTTCCTCTGTTTTCACCTGGTGATCTGTCCAGTAACACACCTTCTGTATTAGAGCGCCCCCCACTCTGGATGAAGCAGCACAGAGGGCACATTTGGACAGCAGCATTGCCGGTCTCGGGGAAGGGGAAGTGTTAGATGGAATAGTATATTTAGATCTAACTAAAGTCTCACACTTTATGATCAGTTACAGCAAACAGTTCTTTTCCAGTTGGGATGAAAGGGTTTCACATAAATAAATAAAAGCTGATCATTGTAAGTGTCCCTGTCAATGGTAAACGGTTTGTCTCAACATTTGCCAGGATCACCAGGTGAAAATAAAGGAAAGAAAGCTTAAAAAAGAAAACTAATGCAGCCATCATATCCAAGAATTGGAAAGCTGCAATATAATAAATGTTGGCTTTTGGGTTTAACACCGCTTTAAATCTGGGGTATCATTTTCAGTAGGGTTGCACTGATACCGATACTAGTATTGGTGCCAATACCGAGTATTTGCCCGAGTACTTGTATTCAGGCAAATGCTCCAATGCTTCATCCGATACCTGGACAGTCAGGGACGAATGGTGCGGCGCTGGGGGGGGGGGGGGTTGGAGTTCTAATCACCGTTCTCCCTGTATAGATTTGAATACAGCAGCTGGCAGCCGCTTCTCCTCCCCCTCCCCTCGCGACTTTCAGCTGCTTTATTGTAATCTATACAGGGAGATCAGTGATTTTAACTCCCCCCAGCGCCACACCGATCATCCCTGACTGTCCCCCATATCCTCCGCCAGTCCCCCTCCATGCTCCTTGTTCCCCCCTTTGTGCTCCTCCAGCCCCCTCTGTCTTCGATCTGTCAGGATGGAGAGCGGAGGAAGGAGCCGGTAAATATGTCATTTACGGGCTCCTTCCTTTTCTGAATGCACAGAGTCAGCGACCACTGACTCTGTCCATTCATAACGGTCACTGAGCATCGTAAACGGTGTTTACGATGCTTCAGTTTATGAATGGAGAGGAGAATGTCTCCTCTCTATTCATCTTCAGTGCAGATGAGGCTGCAGAGAAAGGGACTGGGGATATCTCACCAAAGGGCTACAAAAAAATAAATAATTATAAAAAAGAATTGTAATAAATAAATAATAAAAAGGTTAAATTGTAAAAATAATAAAAAATAAAATAAAAAAAAAAAAACACACACTGACATCATCCACTCTCCCCTCCCCTCCTAAAAAAAAAGAAAGCATTATTAAAAAAAAAAAAAAAAAAATTAAAATAAAAAACTACTGACACAGTCCACGCGTCATCAGTGCTGCAAATTAGTGCCACTGTCACATGACATTAAAAAAAAAAAGTATCAGTAATCGATATCGGCGAGTATTTGAAAAAAATGTATCAGTACTTAAAAAAGTGGTATTGGTGCAACCCTAATTTTCAGTTAAATATACAGAACAGCTGATCAGTTTTTTGCTTGGTCACAGCTGGGTGTAAGGACAGGAAGTGACGAGAAATCTCCCCTACAGGGGCACAGACAGACAATGGACCTGAACCTCTTCTGTTGTATGCCCCCCATCTCTGACTTCTCAGACACATGATCTGAGGTTCTTTTACAACCAGGTCGGCCTGTCACCGGAGGTGTGCGGACCGGTTCACCGGCTTACTGGTGTAGCACCCTCTAGTGTGTGCTACTAGAGGTGTAGTATAGGAACATTTAACTCTGACTCATGTTGTAAACTAGTGAGTCTTAATTGGGTCAGGGTTACTGGATTTCAGGGCTGGATGACTCATCCTGGCAGCTCTCCGGTGCCTCCCCCTAGTATCTGTAAGGTTGGAGAACCTTCTAGAACTGGAGGGTGGGGGTTAGGAGGAGCTGCCATTAATGTTTATGAAGCCCCAGCCAATCTCCAGCAGTGGGCTTCTAAGCTTCTAAGTGCAGTAATAAAACGCTATAATGGCAAGGAAGGGTTAAAAACACTTACAAGATGGATGTGAAAGGCAAGCATGTCAATAGGTCCATATTTCAGGGCTGGATGACTCTTCCTGGCAGCTCTCTGGTGCCTCTCCCTAGTATCTGGAAGGTTGGAGAACCTTCTAGAACTGGGGGGCGGGGGTTAGGAGGAGCTGCCATTAATGTTTATGGAGCCCCAGCCAATCTCCAGCAGTGGGCTGGCAAAGCAGAGAAGAAGGAGCTTCTAAGTGCAGTAATAAAATGCTTTAATGGTAAGGAAGGGTTAAAACCACTTACAAGATGGACGTGATAGGCAAGCATGTCAATAGGTCCATAGCGTCCAGCGGGATGCCTCCTGGCAGTATAGACAGCTGCAGGTGGAAATTCCAGCTGACCAGCGGTGGGAAGCACTGTGTCTCTGATCCAGGAAGGAAAGCCGGCTTGTCAGTGCCAGCGTAGAATACAGGCAACCGGAGGTGACGTTAGAGTGGGTGGGGCGCATTTCAGAGCATGCCCAGTCGTTCCTTCTTCAAACTGATCTGGATCTCTGGATGGCAGGGCACTAGGACGACCCCATAAATAGACATGGGCCATGCCAGCAGCGGAGTCGGGTGGAAGATGGAGATGGAGTGCCGAAAGCAAAAGTAAACCTATCCATTAACAGTTTCAAAAAACAGTTACATTTCCGGCATGAGCCAGAAATGTAACACTTTCATTGGTTGTGCTCTCAACCAAACTGTCAAACCATCCAATGGCTGGTGTCGTAACTGATCACATGTGCAGCATCATGGCAGTTGTAGATTAAACAGAGGCCAAGATGGCAGCTTCTTTGGCCGAACACGAAAAGAGGGTTTACTTCCACTTGAAGAGAGGCGGTCGGTGGCCCTTGAGAAAACCCCTGCCAGGGGAGGGGTGGTACTTCGAGCCGGGTGCTCAGGAAGGCTCGCCTGACACGGGAGGCAGTGAAAGGACCCATTCCGGAGAGGCAGCAGGAAGGAGCAAGGGGAGGAAGCGAGTAGATCAGCATGGAGCAGGGACAGACAAGGGGAGAGGCCTCCATCTGCAGCAGGCCTCTCTTGAAGACCACATAGTGCCAAGTCTTCATCTAAACCTGCCCTGTGGAGGTCTCCATGTGTGTGTGCCAGTTGGGCAGGACTGGGAGAACGATCAGCCAGGCGTGGCTGGTGGCAACCAGGTGGGCTAGCATTTTTCTGCAATCAAGTGGAGCTGGGATCAGTGGACAAATCAGGAAGCAGAAGGAGGAATGTCCTGCTGCTTGCTCACTGCACTACTTTGTCAAGGGACTGAGAGTTCCTGCCTGTTAGTTCCCCAAAAGTGAGCAGCAGGAGCTGTGCTGTAAACCATTTTTTTTTCAAGTGGAAGAAAAAGTGGAATTTTTGTAAATAGGGAGGAAGTGTCCCTTTGTTCATAGCTTGGACATTTTTCAAGTAGGGCATCCTATAATTTCCCAGCCCATCCAAGTTATCGCCCCTCTAATAAAACATCAAAGACAAGCCAAGGACTATTTTTTTGCGTTGGAGCGTGTGAAGGAAATGCTATGCGTCTGGCTGTGCAGCAGTGGGGGACCCGGGACACTAGCGACTCCTACAAGGGTAGTGCTACATTTGTATGGGTTGCTGGCAAGGTAATAAAGATTCTCATCTAGTGGGAGGTGAGAGTTATTCCGATGGAGCTGGTGGGCTGTTTGACAACGTATTTTTAGCTGCGTTTAAACGAAAAACTCCTACAATCCTGTATAATGAGGATTATAAGGAGGACCACCAACCACAACAAGTGGACTAGAACTTCCAGAAGCAGATTAAATGACGGCACGTGTGATCCCTGACTGCAGGCCTTGGCGGTCAGATGCACCGCATTGCGTTGTACATGCATTTTGGCCCATGCACTTTCCCCTTTCCATTTATTTAACCACTTAAGCTCCGGAATGATTTACCCCTTAATGACCAGGCCATTTTTTGCTATACGGCACTGCGTCACTTTAACTGACAATTGCGCGGACGTGCGGCGTTGTACCCAAACAAAATCTGTCCTTTTTTTTTCCCCACAAATAGAGCTTTCTTTTGGTGGTATTTGATCACCTCTGCGGTTTTTAATTATTTGTGCTATAAACAAAGAAAGACCAACAATTTAAAAAAAAAAAAAGCAATATTTTTTACTTTTTGCCATAATAAATATCAAATTTTTTTTTTACTTAAAAAGCAATATTTTTTACTTTTTGCTATAATATCCCAAAAATTTTTTTGAAAAAAAAGAAAAAGCAATATTTTTTACTATAATAAATATCCCAAAATTTTTTGGGGAAATTTTTTTTCAGTTTAGGCCAATATGTATTCTTCTACATATCTTTTGGTAAAAAAAAATAAATAAAAAAAAAAAAATTGCAATAAGCGTATATTAATTGGTTTGTGCAAAAGTTATAGCATCTACAAAATAGGGGATAGATTTATGACATTTTTATTGTAATTTTTTTTTTTTTTTACTGGTAATGGCGGCGATCAGCGATTTTTAGTGGGACTGCGACATTGCGGTGGACAGATCGGACACTTTTGACACTTTTTTTGGGACCAGTGACATTTATACTGCGATCAGAGCTAAAAATAGCCACTGATTACTGTATAAATGACACTGGCAGGGAAGGGGTTAACACTAGGGGGCGATCAAGGGGTTAAGTGTTCCCTGGGAAGGGTTTCTAACTGTGGGGGGAGGGGACCGACAGGGAGTAGAGAGAGATCGCTGTTCCTGATCACTAGGAACAGACAATCACTCTGTACTCCCCCCTGTCAGAACAAGGATATGTTTGTTTACAGATCCCAGTTCTTGCTTTCTGTGGAGCCATCGCGGGGGGGGGGGCGGCGGACATCGCGGCCGCTGGCCATGCGCACCGGCTCCGGGGACCTGGCCTGCACCTGCTAGAGCCTAGTATTGGTGCCAATACCGAGTATTTGCCCGAGTACTTGTATTCAGGCAAATGCTCCAATGCTTCATCCGATACCTGGACAGTCAGGGACGAACGGTGCGGCGCTGGGGGGGGGGGTTGGAGTTCTAATCACCGTTCTCCCTGTATAGATTTGAATACAGCAGCTGGCAGCCGCTTCTCCTCCCCCTCCCCTCGCGACTTTCAGCTGCTTTATTGTAATTTATACAGGGAGATCAGTGATTTTAACTCCCCCCAGCGCCACACCGATCATCCCTGACTGTCCCCCATATCCTCCGCCAGTCCCCCTCCATGCTCCTTGTTCCCCCCTTTGTGCTCCTCCAGCCCCCTCTGTCTTCGATCTGTCAGGATGGAGAGCGGAGGAAGGAGCCCGTAAATATGTCATTTACGGGCTCCTTCCTTTTCTGAATGCACAGAGTCAGCGACCACTGACTCTGTCCATTCATAACGGTCACTGAGCATCGTAAACGGTATTTACGATGCTTCAGTTTATGAATGGAGAGGAGAATGTCTCCTCTCTATTCATCTTCAGTGCAGATGAGGCTGCAGAGAAAGGGACTGGGGATATCTCACCAAAGCCCCCCAACAGGGCTACAAAAAAATAAATAATTATAAAAAAGAATTGTAATAAATAAATAATAAAAAGGTTAAATTGTAAAAATAATAAAAAATAAAATTAAAAAAAAAAAAACACACTGACATCATCCACCCCTCCCTCCCCTCCTAAAAAAAAAGAAAGCATTATTAAAAAAAAAAAAAAAATTAAAATAAAAAACTACTGACACAGTCCACGCGTCATCAGTGCTGCAAATTAGTGCCACTGTCACATGACATTAAAAAAAAAAAAAGTATCAGTAATCGATATCGGCGAGTATTTGAAAAAAATGTATCAGTACTTAAAAAAGTGGTATTGGTGCAACCCTAATTTTCAGTTAAATATACAGAACAGCTGATCAGTTTTTTGCTTGGTCACAGCTGGGTGTAAGGACAGGAAGTGACGAGAAATCTCCCCTACAGGGGCACAGACAGACAATGGACCTGAACCTCTTCTGTTGTATGCCCCCCATCTCTGACTTCTCAGACACATGATCTGAGGTTCTTTTACAACCAGGTCGGCCTGTCACCGGAGGTGTGCGGACCGGTTCACCGGCTTACTGGTGTAGCACCCTCTAGTGTGTGCTACTAGAGGTGTAGTATAGGAACATTTAACTCTGACTCATGTTGTAAACTAGTGAGTCTTAATTGGGTCAGGGTTACTGGATTTCAGGGCTGGATGACTCATCCTGGCAGCTCTCCGGTGCCTCCCCCTAGTATCTGTAAGGTTGGAGAACCTTCTAGAACTGGAGGGTGGGGGTTAGGAGGAGCTGCCATTAATGTTTATGAAGCCCCAGCCAATCTCCAGCAGTGGGCTTCTAAGGGGATAGATTTATGACATTTTTATTGTAATTTTTTTTTTTTTTTTTACTGGTAATGGCGACGATCAGCGATTTTTAGTGGGACTGCGACATTGCGGTGGACAGATCGGACACTTTTGACACTTTTTTTGGGACCAGTGACATTTATACTGCGATCAGAGCTAAAAATAGCCACTGATTACTGTATAAATGACACTGGCAGGGAAGGGGTTAACACTAGGGGGCGATCAAGGGGTTAAGTGTTCCCTGGGAAGGGTTTCTAACTGTGGGGGGAGGGGACCGACAGGGAGTAGAGAGAGATCGCTGTTCCTGATCACTAGGAACAGACAATCACTCTGTACTCCCCCCTGTCAGAACAAGGATATGTTTGTTTACAGATCCCAGTTCTTGCTTTCTGTGGAGCCATCGCGGGGGGGGGGGGGCGGCGGACATCGCGGCCGCTGGCCATGCGCACCGGCTCCGGGGACCTGGCCTGCACCTGCTAGAGCCTTTTAAAGAGCCGACATACAATGACGGCAATTTGCGCAGCCGTGCCAACCTGCCGCAGTACAACTGTGGTGGGTGGTCGGCAAGTAGTTAAAAAAAAGGAATTTTTATGGACTGGTTAAGAAGAAACAGGATGTGCAAAACTACAAAGGTAACTCCACTTTCATGTGGGAAAAAATAGCAAATAAATGATAATATAGCATATACAATTGCTACATACTATGACATAAGTCATAGTAATTGAATGTTATTAAAAATGCTCTTTCCTTTTCAATCTGCAGCAGTTTAATGTTTTGTAAAATCCAATATGGCAGCCAGCAGGCATTCTGTACACAGATGGCGTACATACCACCTACCACCTTTTTCTTTTTGGGCAAGTTACCACAACACCATTATCCCGTAGTTTTTAAGATCAAAGATACGACTATGTTGGTGTCCCTTGTTAATTTTACATTGTATTTTATAAAATGTAACTGCCTACTCCCAAACTGTCATTTGAAGTAAAACACATAGCCAAGTATTAAAGTATTATTCTCCACAATTTTTTTATTGTGCATTAAAAAAAGAAAACAAAATTAGACATGCTATCTGCCAATAGAACTTAACCAAAAAGTACATTCTATGCATCCAAAAATATAGAAAATATAACAAATCAAATCATTATTGTTCAACCAAAAAATAAAATCAAAGCCTCATCCATGTGTCCTGCTTCTTAATATAGGGGGTCAACAATGCCAAGAGTTGGTGAAAGCAGGGGTCCGTCATCTGGAGATAATTCCGAAAATCATCCGGATTATTCTCCTGGAGCTCCCGCAGCAAAGGCATATGACAGAATTGGTCACCAATAATAAAGCAACCAATTTTCGGTCCAAGAACTCCTCCTCCTCCTGTTCCTGAACTGTAATTGGGTCAAAGCAATAACTCCAAGGCCAATAATAAATAACACGTTATCTCCTCCGATTCCGCAACATGTCTGGTTGATGAACAGCCGTTCAGAAACAAACTGAAAAGCGCAAATCAACACTCACCAAATTTCTACTAACACCAAATTAGCAGAAGGAGCCCAAAGGGTGGCGCTAAAGAGCTGAAAAACCACGTAGTACGTCACTACATTTGCGTTTGTTGGCCGACAATTCCTTGCCGTTTGTATGCAAGACAAAATCCAGGCACACACCTTCGGACAAAAGTCTGAGGTTTTGTCTGCGGAAAATCCGATCGTGTGTACGAGGCTTTACTCTGACATTGTACTTGGCAGGCATAAAATCTAATGCTAGGTCCCATTTTTATTCCCAGTAAAATGTTTTATATGGAGATTTTTGCAACAAAATGGACAAAATGAGGGAGATTTACTAAAACTGGTGCACCCAGAATCTGGTACAGCTGTGCATGGTAGCCAATGGGCTTTTAACTTCAGTTTGTTGAATGAAGCTGTGACAATAAAACCTGGAAGCGGATTGGTTTCTATGCAGAACTGAACTATAATCAACCCCAATGGCAACTGTAGCTATGACATCGAGGCAGCCATACCTCCATCTCTCATGTGAACTCCATCTTTCAATCAAACTACAGACTGGAGACTGAAATGGAAAGGTCGCTGTGCATGTGACCTGGACGTGGTCACATGATAGGCCTGTCTGACCTCAGCAAGGGCCCGCTCCGAAACCTCTCCACCCTAAACCCTCGCACCGTTCAGCTCCCTGCACCGAATAGCAAATGATGAGCGCACAGACGGCTCTGACCCGAGTCCAATTAGCCTTCAATAACTTTCCAATTAGTAATAATTATTTCTTAATTTGTTCAGATGCTGGAGGAAGGCCAAAGACCATATTGATTCCTCACCTAATGAGCCAATGTTTGTGTTCGCTTCTCCGCTATATTCTGACATGCATGTATTTATTTCTCTACTTATCACCACTCCATTTAGCCTAAAAAAAACCCCCCAAAAAAACAAGAAAAATCCCACCCTAGTAGTCAGCGTTTTTTACTTTACGTTGTGTTTTTATTATTTTATAGGATTTATAGATACAACAATTTAGCCACTTGACCTCATGAAGGTTTTACCCCCTTCATGACCAGGTCATGCACTACTTGGAATTGCGTGGTCATGCAACATTGAATGCAGATGAAACTTATATCATTTTTTTTCACACAAATTAGAGCTTTCTTTTGGTGTGATTTGATCACCACCGGGTTTTTTATATTATATATATATATATATATATATATATATATATATATATATATATATATATATATATATATATATATATATATATATATATATATATACACATATACACACACACACACACACACACACACACACACACACACACACATATATACACACACACACACACACATATACAATGATACCTCGCTTTGCGAGTAACCAGATATATGAGCGTTTTGCAAGACAAGCTATATATTTTTTTAAATCCTGACTTGATATGCGAGCGCTGTCTTGCAAGACAAGCAGGACTTAAGCCGCTGGTGTACATATTACTGTATGTGGCCAGAGGTCTGAGGGTGCTGGTGTATGCAGTACTGAATGTGGCCAGAGGTCCGAGGGCGCTGGTGTATGCAGTACTGTATGTGGCCAGAGGTCCGAGGGCGCTGGTGTATGCAGTGCTGTATGTGGCCAGAGGTTTGGGGGTGCTGGTGTATGCAGTACTGTATGTGGCCAGAGGTTTGGGGGTGCTGGTGTATGCAGTATTGTATGTGGCCAGAGGTCCGAGGGCGCTGGTGTATGCAATATACTGTATGTGGCCAGAGGTTTGGGGACGCTGGTGTATGCAGTACTGTATTTAGCCAGAGGTCCGAGGGTGCTGGTGTATGCAGTACTGTATGTGGCCAGAGGTCCGGGGGCGCTGGTGGCTCCTTCCTAGAGAACTTGGAGATGCTCTGAGACATCCCCAGCTGGGTGGGGTGGGCGTAACATGTGTCGAAGCACCCGGAAGTGTCAACAGTTCTCGAGTTAGGGATTTTGCAGTGCGGTGTTGGCAACTCTGCACATGCTCAGTTTTCAGTGATTTTCAATGCTGAGCATTTCCTCCCTATCATATCTGAGCAGCCCATATGACGATAGAATTACACATGTAGGTGTATACACAGTGGTAAATGACAACCCACTCCCTCCCTCCTCCTCCATGCCCACCAACCGGCTAAACACAATGGAGACGGGATATTACATGTAGATTGATGGAGGCTTCACCTCCCTGTTATTCTAAGACACAGGCTGGAGGGGCGTGACACAGCCTATGACTGGCACAAATCCGCCCACATCATGTTATTGCCAAAAAAATAATAAAGATTTTATTTCAAATATATATTTGTATGACAATTTAAAACAGTTTATTATTATTTACTTTTCACTAAAACAGTTGATGCCAATCTCATCACCATATTCTAGAACTAGTTCCTTCACCACTTTTCTATGCAGCTTGTTCTCTTGTCACTTCACTATCCTAAGCCATCCAAAGATGGTTTGAATCTTGGCTGGTACAGCCGAGTATCGATCCATGTATGGGCAGGCTGATTGTACCCAAGTCGATCAATGGACTCTCCAGACCTGACCAAATTCCATAAAACCCATAAAAAACAATAATTATGTTCCGACACTTACCGCTATAGAGACCGCGCTGATCACAGCTCCAGCATATCCCAGTATGAACTTGGATGTCGGAGAAGGCTGAGAAGACAGTAATGAAAGAGTCAGGAAATTGCATCGCACGAGGATTTCACAATCTACATGTGTGTGGAGGCCGGTGCTGGATCGGCAAACCAATGACAAAAATCACAAACCCCCCCCCCCCCCCCCGCGCGCGCGGGAGACGAACGGGAAGGTGGCAACTGGATGGCTGGGTTGGCTCAGGGCGCAGTGTTGTTTGCCCCGAGCCCACCCTTTTTTGAAGCCAATTAGAGCCTCAGGTGCTTAAAAAAGAAAAAACCCAATTGGAATCCATGCGTCCGACGTCCTGCATAAGGATAAGGGGTCGGGTGCATGGATTTGGGGGCAGCTGTGCGCCCCTTATGGACGGGTCGCCAATGCTAGTAACATTACAGGGCCCCACCGTATGTATTCTGGACTTTTCTGGAAAAGGATATAACTAATAACTCAATCTATTAACCAATCTATTAATCTTCTATGAGGAGGTGAGTTGCCATCTAGATAAAGGAAGGCCCGTAGATGTGGTGTATCTGGATTTTGCAAAAGCATTTCACACAGTTCCCCATAAACGTTTACTGTACAAAATAAGGTCCGTTGGCATGGACCATAGGGTGAGTACATGGATTGAAACCTGGCTACAAGGGCAAGTTCAGAGGGTGGTGATAAATGGGGAGTACTCAGAATGGTCAGGGGTGGGTAGTGGGGTTCCCCAGGGTTCTGTGCTGGGACCAATCCTGTTTTGTTCATAAACGACCTGGAGGATGGGATAAACAGTTCAATCTCTGTATTTGCACACGATACTAAGCTAAGCAGGGCAATAACTTCTCTGCAGGATGTGGAAACCTTGCAAGAAGATCTAAACAAATTAATGGGGTGGGCAACTACATGGCAAATGATTTTATGTATAAAAATGCAAAATAATGCATTTGGGTGGCAAAAATTTGAATCCAATCTTTACACTGGGGGAAGAACCTCTGGGGGAATCTAGGATGGAAAAGGACCTGGGGGTCCTAGTAGATGATAGGCTCAGCAATGGCATGCAATGCCAAGCCACTGCTAACTAAGCAGCAGCAGCCAGTGTATAGATTGCATGGTTTGGTGAGGAGGATTTGGGAAGAATGACCATGATGTGGTTGTATGGGCTGCACATTTTGGGTAGGAAGATCTTGGGATATGCTGGAAAATATCAGGTTTAGAAATGGGGTGAGAAGTAGTATTAAGAAAGTAGATCTTCGGAGGGGGAATATCAAAGATGGCTGAGATGGGGTGTCCCTCGTACATGTCATAAACAGTCTGGTGAAGAGGACTCTTGGAATGAGAGCTTCTCATTGGAAATGCATGCAGCAGCTGGGTGTGGGTTTGCCTTGTACTCAGGGCGAGGAGCTTTCTGCCATCATTTAGGCCCTCTTGCAGGATATAATTAGTTTAGCAGCATGAGGCCTAAACGTCGCGGTCACAATCAGAGCAGCCCTTCTATGGATTCTCACCTTGGTAGCATTGCGATTTGCATAGTTGACACCTGCATTGTGACTTTGATTCAGCCACTGTAGAAGAGAGAGAGAGAGAAGAACGTGTTAATGGGACAGGGCACCACACAACCTGGAGAGAAGGCAACAGAAGACACAGATCACAAATACAAGGCTACACCTTCCACAAACCATAGGGAAGGAAGACAGGAACTGGAGGGCATGTTTGCTAACCACCACAATCTAAACATCCATTTTGCCTTTTTACAACACTGCTCTGAGTAATTTCTATACCTTCTGACAGAGATGGAAATAATCAAAAAAGAGCTTACCAGTCCTTAAACCTAGTGGCTTCAACAGTTTTCTTCAAAACCTAAGAAGATTTATCATTATCATTTTTTTTACTGTTCTATCTCATATGGAACGAAGTACTTTGTCCCATGTTGCTAGTTGATTCCTAACCCCAACTATGAGGTCCGAACTGCACCCCCTCCCCTCCTGCTATGACAGATCAGACAACAGCTAGAAAGGAGACAGACGCTTCATAATGGCAGCTTGTCTCAATTCTGAGCACTTTGCCAAGAAAAGAAACAGCAAGAGGAATGCAGAGGGAAGGTATCAGGCTTTGCATTCCTCTTGCCGCTGCTTGTCTTGGTAAAGTGCTCAAACCCGAGACAAGCTGCTGTTATGAAGCATCTGTCTCCTTCATAGCTGTTGTCTGATCCATCAAAGCAGGAGGGGATGGGGTGTAGTTCGGACCTCACAGCTGGGGTTAGGAAGGAGTTAGCACCTACCAGGAGGGAAGGAGGTGTAGTTTGGACCTCACAGTTCAGGCTAGGAACCACCTATCACCTAGCAGGATAAGAGGGGGTATAGTTTGGACCTCATAGCTAGGGTTAGGAAGCACAAAGCACCTAGCAGGAGAGGAGGGGGGTTTAGCTCGGACCTCATAGCTAGGGTTAGGAAGCTCAGAGTAACCTAGCAGGAGAGAAGGGGGTGTAGTTCAGATCTCATAGCTAGGGTTAGGCAGCACATAGCATCTAGCAGGAGAGGGGGTGAAGTTTGGACCTCATAGCTAGGGTTAGAAAGAGGAGCAGGAGAGCAGGGGTGCAGCATGGAACTTATAGCTAGTGTTAGGAAGCACCTAGGAGGAGGGGAGGGAGTGCAGTTTAGACCTCATAGCTAGGGTTAGAAAGAACCTAGCAGGAGGGGAGGGGGTGTAGATCGGACCTCATAGCTATGGTTAGGGAGCAACTAACAGGAGGGAAGGGGGTGTAGTTTGAACCTCATAGCTAGGTGTAGGAGGCACCTATCAGGAGTGGAGGGGTTGTAGATCGGACCTCATAGCTAGGGTTAGGAAGCACCTAGCAGGAGGGGAGGGGGTGTAGTTTGCACCTCATAGCTAGGGGTAGGAAGCACCTAGCAGGAGGGTTTGTAGATCGGACCTCATAGCTAGGGTTAAAAAGCACCTAGCAGAAGGGGAGGGGGTGTAGTTCACACTAGGTGCTTTGGATCAAGGCAAGTACACACTATAGAAGGATATGCTTTGTTCATTTTTCATTTCAGAGGTTTCCAACTACTTTAAAGCCCAGATCCAGGCAAAATACTTTTTCCACGTGCAATGGGGCTGTGCCCACACTGCATGGGTTAATTGCTTGTTTTGTCTAGGGGTGAACACAGAGCCTATAGTCACCTGATTCTCCTGAAAACTACGCTCCCCCACATCCAGTGGTGGACTGTTCTTGATGTCTTCACGTCCAGAGCTGGTCTATGGGCGTAATGACGTCAGGGACAGTCCACTGCTGGACCATGTGGGAGCAAAAGCCAAAAGGGACCGGTCTTACACTGGGAGGTTCAAAGGATTAGGCAAGTATATCTTGGATTTCCGAACTCCTAGACAAAAAACTAGTAGTTAACCCATGCAGTGCGGGCACAGCCCCACTGAATGGGAAAAAAATAAATTTGTCAGAGTTCAGTTATAAGTAGCGCTTACAGGTCTTGTCCCTGCCCCAGCCTGTGACTGGACAGTGAATGAAGAAGTAGCATGAGCTCATCTCTCTGTACCTCTGCTCTCTCCTCCTATCCACATGCTACTTGTTAGCACATGAACAGTGCAGCACAGCCAATTGACTTCTTGTGCATTGTCTCCCTCAACCCAGACAGGTGATTCCAAGAGGCTGGCACCAGATGAAATGCAGGTACTTACAGTACACATATTTAAATATACATTTAATAATATATAAATGAACATGTATCTGTGTCTTTTATACCTGGCTGGAGTTCAGCCTTACCTAATCGAGCGGCTGAGCGTAAAAGGTGAACCAGAACCCCCTTTAAGCGTACAGTCATAGCTGTCAGAGGAGAGGCGGAAGTCCCTGCTGGATCCCGGGTATTTATTCCAGGGAACAGACGGCCCTTCTGATCCACACAGGAGGCATCGGAGCCCACGACAGCTTTCTAAATGTCACCACAATGACAGTGACAAACACATGTCATTGTGCTGCGTGTGGGATCACAACAGTCTCCGATTTAACCTCTTCGGCTCACGAACGACAGGACAGGCTCCCATTCTAAGGAGGAACTCCGCTGAGCACTGCCTGCATCCAGTACCGTCATCGTAGTGCATTGTGGGAATAAAACCAAAACCCTTTATCCTGTCAATTACTGTGCATCAGGGGAAAAGGTGAAAGGATTCAGAATGTTGGCACCTGTGTGTGGCCACTTCTCAGCTTTATTTGAAAATCCAGGTTCTACAGAAAGCCTATGGCCAATGGTATTGACACAAATGACAGTGTAATATACATCTGCTATGATTAAAAAAAGATCCTCAATTGTATAAGTTGTGATTCGTTCACTTGCATTTTAATAAAGACTGAGGCATAAATACTCAATAGTTTCATATCTTCTCAAATATTGATCTGTATGGTCAACCTTGGCCAACACATTGGGGAAATGATCAAACCTATAAATAGGAAATACAGCCTGAAATGACATTTCCAATTAAACCCAAAATGCTAATTGCGACCTCTATAACGATGTATCAGGATATGTGGGAGGTGAAGGTACAAAGAGCAGAATTCCTCTTTGGCAGATCTTCATTGTCTTGGCTACTGAACTAGATGAACGTCCTGGTGTATGTGCCATTATCGGAAAATGATTGAATGTTCTTTGCTAAGGGACAGATTAAATTAAATGAGGGAAGCACTGTGGGGGACTGTCAGGGAAAGGTGTGAATCTATTCCCCTTACAGGAGACGGCAAGCTGCAGCTAAAAGCCACCAAAAACTGCAAATTAACGAGCAGCCAACAGAGATCCAACCACATCAGCACAAAGACTGCTCAGAGCACCAACTGCAGGCTTCACAGTGTTCAGGAATCACAGACCGATTGTGAAGGCAACTTGGGACTACATCAGAGGTGCCGAGACACGCCAAGGCCTTGTTGAAATATGACAATGCAATGTGGTCACCTCAAGACTTGACTGATAGACACAATGCAATGCTGGATGTTGGGAAGGTAAACCCGAAGTTCAGGTTGCAGCAGGAAGGAAGGAAAGGAAAATAAGGGAAAGAAATAAACAAAATTAGGTGAAAGGCAGAGAAAGGTAAGGAAACTAAGGAAGGGAAGAGAAAGAAAAAAATAGAAAGAACGGAAGGAAGGAAGGAAGGAAGGAAGGAAGGAAGGAAGGAAGGAAGGAAGGAAGGAAGGAAGGAAGGAAGGAAGGAAGGAAGGAAGGAAGGAAGGAAGGAAGGAAGGAAGGAAGGAAGGAAGGAAGGAAGGAAGGAAGGAAGGAAAGAAAGAAAGAAAGAAAGAAAGAAAGAAAGAAAGAAAGAAAGAAAGAAAGAAAGAAAAAGAGGAAGAAGGGGAATGGAAGAGGAAGGTAAAAGAAGAAAGGGAAAGAAAGAGGAATGTAAAGGAAGAAAGGGTGAGGAAGAGGAATGTAAAGGAAGAAAGGGTGAGGAAGAGGAATGTAAAGGAAGAAAGGGTGAGGAAGAGGAATGTAAAGTCGAGAAAGGGTGAGGAAGAGGAATGTAAAGGAAGAAAGGGTGAGGAAGAGGAATGTAAAGGAAGAAAGGGTGAGGAAGAGGAATGTAAAGGAAGAAAGGGTGAGGAAGAGTAATGTAAAGGAAGAAAGGGTGAGGAAGAGGAATGTAAAGGAAGAAAGGGTGAGGAAGAGGAATGTAAAGGAAGAAAGGGTGAGGAAGAGTAATGTAAAGGAAGAGAGGGAAAGGAAGAGGAATGTAAAGGAAGAGAGGGAAAGGAAGAGGAATGTAAATGGAAAAGGGGAAAGGAATGAAATGTAAACAGAAGAAAGGCAAAAGAAAGTGGAAGGAAAAGGAAGAAAGTGGAAGGAAAAGGAAGAAAGTGGAAGGAAAAGGAAGAAAGTGGAAGGAAAAGGAAGAAAGAGGAAGAAAGGTAAAGGAAGGAAGAAAGGTAAAAGGAAGAAGGGTAAAGGAAGAAAGAGAATAGTTGAGAAAGGTAAAGGAAGAAAGGGAATGGAAGAGGAAGGTAAAAGAAGAAAGGGAAAGGAGGAGGAATGTAAAAGGAAGAAAGGGTGAGGAAGAGGAACGTAAAGGAAGAAAGGAAAAGGAAGGGAAAGAAAAGGAATGAAGGAAAAGAAAAGAAAGAAAAAGGAAAAGAAAAGAAGGAAGGAAAGGTAAGGGATCAAAAGGAATGGAAGAAGGAAAGCAAAGAAAGAAAGGAAAAACAGGAAGGAGAAAAGAAAGAGGAAGAAAAACATACAAGGGAAGGAAACAATTCCATCTGTAACAATATAAAGACTTCAAGCTTTTTGGACAAAAAAATTAAATAGCATTTGCTTTTTTTAGGGCAGCTCTAAGAGTCTCATGATATATGGCTGCTCTAATCTTGTAGACTCCCCAATGCTATACATGTCAAGTCCTCACCTTGATACGTTAGGTAGGAGAGAGCTGTTACCCCTCAGTTCATTAGTTTTACCTTAAGGCCCCTTTCACACTGAGGCGCTTTAAAAACTGCCCATAAAGCGTTGGGCGCTATTGCAGCGTCTTTGAAGTGCTTTTGAGGCGCTAGCGGTGTGCTGTTTTAAGGTCAAGTGACCTTAAAAAAAAAAAAAAAAAAGAACCATTTTGCGGTGCTTTTGAAGTGCTTTACTATTCATGCCAATGGAGAGGGGCATTTTTGTAAGTGCTCCAAACATGCCCCAAAGAAGCTGACTTTTTTCACCACCCCGCCCCAGTGTGAAATCATTCCTTGAAATGAATGAGAAGTAGTTTTCAGGAGCTTTTCAATCGCTATTTTTAGCGCAAAAGCGCCTGAAAAGCACCTCAGTGTGAAAGGGGTCTTAAGATAGAGATTCCATTCCTAATGATCTTGTTACAGAAGAGAGAATTGCATGACTTCACACAAATTCTCCACTGTCCTGCCATGGTGCCTGAAACATTCGACTGTCAGACCCTCCATAAACAAACCACAAAGGATCTGCAGAATTCAGGCTCTGCCATTAGCTTCTGCTCAAGATCAGTATAAATATACCCCATGAGCACATAACCTGATATTATACAAGTTGTATCCTTTCACCCTAAATTTCCCTTTAACCTAGAAAAAAAACTTTCATAACCAGGGGTCCTGGATGTCCAGGCCAAATTTAGCAGCATCACCATGGGTCATTTAACTTGACAATTAGCATGCCTAAATACACTTTAAGGAAGTAAAAGACTTGTATTTAGTTCTGGTAATAATGTAATGGTATCTCACATTTACAAATATTAGATACCCTGTTTCCCTGAAAATAAGACCTAGCGTGACTGTCGGTGATGGCTGCAATATAAGCCCTACCCCCCAAATAAGCCCTAGTTAAAGTCCTTGTAGGTCTTATTTTCAGGGTAGGGCTTATTTTCGGGGAAACAGGGTAGGGCTTATATTGCAGCAATCACCGACAATCACGCTAGGTCTTATTTTCGGGGAAACAGGGTATATTGCATTGGTGGAAGGCGGCAGTGCTGATTTACAGGCTGAAAGCATTTATGCTCTTTTCAGAGCTCTCAATGAAGCCTCCACTCCACTAGGTAACATTGTGATTGCATGGCTGGAAAACCACCCTGAATAGGCTCCAGATGTGCGGATTGAGAGCCACCAACCAGAAGGTTAAAGAATTTGCACAATCATGAATAAGGGTTGTATCTGCCTTTCCTGATCTGCATGACCGTCTCTGGTCGATGGACATGATTTTTACAGAGTAGTCAGTATGGCAGTCTTCAGTCTACTTTGACAGCATTCAAACTATCTTTATCCCAGGTAACATACCTGCCAGAAGACAGTGGAAGAAAGGGTCTGGTTTGGCAGCAGAAGACCCACAACCTGCAGAGAGAAAAAGACAGAGTGAGAAGTGGAAATAACTAACAGCAAGTATACAGGGAAATGATCATAAGTTTAGGAAAGTGTGGTCACCTTGGATAGAATACTTGAGCTCAGACATACTGAGATCCTATCTATGATAAGTTAGGGTTTATGAGCGAGACTCAGAGTTGGTTTGGTTGGGTACAGCTTGGCTGTTCTTACGGCATTTTATTACATTTCTGTTTTTGGCTTTATATACATTTTTCAGTAGACCTTTAAAAGTGAAAAAAATGATGGTACATGCATCACTGCAAGCCCATCCATAAACATCATACAAGCCATTTTCATTAACCACTTCAGCCCCGGAAGATTTTACCCCCTTCCTGACCAGAGCATTTTTTGCGATACGGCACTGCGTCGCTTTAGCTGACAATTGCGCAGCCGTGCGTCGTTGTACCCAAACAAAATTTACGTCCTTTTTTTCCCCACAAATAGAGCTTTCTTTTGGTGGCATTTGATCACCTCAGCTTTCTTTATTTTTTGCGCTATAAACAAAAAAAGCTGTCAATTTTGAAAAAAAAAGCAATATTTTTTACTTTTTTGCTATAATAAATATCCCCCAAAAATATATATAAAAAAAATGTCTCTCGGTTTAGAGATATACTCTTCTACATATTTTTGGTAAAAGAAAATCACAATAAGTGTATATTGATTGGTTTGCACAAAAGTTATAGCGTCTACAAAATAGGGGATAGATTTATGGCATTTTTTTTTTTTTTTACTAGTAATGGCGGTGATCTGCGATTTTTATCGGGACTGCGACATTATGGCAGACACATCGGACACTTTTGACAGTATTTTGGGACCATTGTCATTTATACAGTGATCAGAGCTACAAATAGCCACTTATTACTGTATAAATGACACTGGCAGGGAAGGGGTTAAACACTAGGGGGCGATCAATGGGGTTAAGTGCGTCCTAGGGAGGTGTTCTAACTGTGGGGGGGCTGGGCTCACTACAACATGACAGAGATCACTGCTCCCGATGACAGGGAGCAGTGGATCTCTGTCATGTTACTAGACAGAACAGCGAAATGCCTTGTTTACAAAGGCATCTTCCAGTTCTGCCTCTCCTCACCGCAATCGCGGGCCACCAGCGAACAGAGTTTCCCGGACCCACAGGCACGCTCCTGTGCACGCTCCTGTGGCACCCGATAGGTGGTAAATTCAAAGGAACGTACAGTCCCATTTACCTGCCTGTGCCCTTCTGCCGACATACATCTGTGTGCGGCAGTCGGCAAGCGGTTAAACGTGTTTTTTTTTTTTCATTTCCAGGTATCCCTGGAAGGCACTGGTGATGCAGCCAGGGCCTCACAGGTGAACCAGGGAAATTTCACCTGATCTTGTGCATGCACCCTATGTGATGTGGTATTATTTAGTAACAAGCCGCCCGATCCTGTAGCGGTGCAAGTGTGATGTCATCAGTGGGCCGGCCAAATACAAGGTAGAAGCCAGTAACCAATGATATCTTCTGTTAAAAACAGTGGTGCAGGTTTTGAGGAGGGGAAGAGTGGTGCATAAATAGTGTGGCCCATGGGTGTTCACAGCCTATTGCATTAGGGTGTGCACCCTAAAGTTCAAACATATTTGTGTGCGCATGTGTATTAATACTAACAGTGCAGAGCACTGGATGGTGTCAGTAGGGCAGAGATTGGTGTCAGTAGGGCAGTGGACGGTGTCATTGGTTTTTATTTTTATGATTTTTCAAAAAAAAATAAAAAAATTTGGAGCCACGTTAGGAGGCTTTGGTGAAATATCAGGAGGAATCTGCACCACACAAAGGGATTAGGGTGTGCCCAGGCACATTTGGCACACCTTGTGCGCATGCTTATGCCCCGTACACACGGTCGGATTTTCCGACGGGAAATGTTCGATGGGAGCTCGTTGACGGAAATTACGACCATGTGTAGGCTCCATCGGACATTTTCCACTGGAATTTCCGTCATGCAAAATTTGAGATCTGGATCTCAAATATTCCGACAACAAAATCCGTTGTCGTAAATTCGGATCGCGTGTACACAATTCCGACGCACAAAGTTCCACGCATGCTCAGAATCAAGCAGAAGAGCCGCACTGGCTACTGAACTTAATTTTTCTCGGCTGGTCGTACGTGTTGTACGTCACCGCGTTCTTGACGTCCGGAATTTCCGACAAGATTTGTGTGACCGTGTGTATGCGAGACAAGTTTGAGCCAACATCCGTCGCTAAAAATCTACGGTTTTGTTGTCGGAATGTCCGATCGTGTGTATGGGGCATTATGGTGTGGCCATACAGCAAAGGAGGAAGTGAGATTTTATCTTTAAATGTTTTTCAATGTATATCTACAATACAGTATTGGGTGTAATACCAGATTGGGGGGGGGGGGCAGCTTTATTGGAATCTTTTTTTTTTTTCACAGGGCATTAGTTGCAAATTAGGTCTATGAAAGGACAAATCACCCCCCGATCATTTTCCGGTCTTTGTCGTTCTTGTGTTCTCAGTTATTATACTATTATTACACGCTGATAATGAGAGGTTAGCAAAAGGAAGACGCTTCAAATAGAGCCCTCCAGTAGCTTGAAAGACCAGTCTGCATATCAGTAGCACACTGCCCCAGGGAACAGTTAACTTGTTGGATGGTAATTAACCTGCAGAACATCTTCACCAACTCTGTACAATTGGCGTAGAAAAACAGCCCCGAGGCATGAAAGGCTCCTAGGTTGAACATGTCAAGCGAGGCACACACAATACAATGACTGATCACATATCTGCTTGGATACTTTTACTTTCTATTTTCTGTTTGCCAGAAGGTTGAAGGACTGGTTGGCATCCAACTTTCAAGATTAATGCACCATTGTACCAGTCATTGATTATCTTTCATCAATAATAATTCAGTTGTTCGTGAAGTCAAGCAGCCACTGAGTCTTTCATCTGTAAAGGTTCCATTGCCAGGACTTACTGCCCTAATATCCAGTATGTAAGACCAAAGGCCATTCTACTTTCTGGTTGAGCGGGGTCATCAGTCACTTAATTGCCCCTGGGCAGTTTGTTCCTGTATGTGGTGACGCAAAGGCATCATGCAAATGGCCTCCCATCTACAATGCCTTGTCTGCCGTGATTACGTTGCTGCTGTTTGCAGTGGACGGTCCTGGGCTGCTCATTCATATTCCTGGTCAATCCCGACCATCCATGCTGCATCGGCTGACCAAAGCTCATCACCATCGCTTTCTGTCCTGTTCATCCACGTGTCCATGATTTGACTTACAGACATGCCAATGACCGCCTGCCCACAGTGTAATTACGCTGCTGCTCTTTGCAATAAGAGGTACCAGTCTGACCATACTACCGTTCTATGTTGTCCCATCCATGCTGCATCAGTTGACTGACCGCTCATCACACTTCCGATCTGCACCACCAATCCAGGCTTGCCTGACCTGACACAATCATGCAAATGACCTCCTGCCCAGAATGCCATCTTGACATAATTACATTGTTGCCGCTTGCGGTGGGTGATACCGGGCAGACCAGACTACAGGTCTGTTCTGCCCATCCACATTTGCATGACTTCTTTTTTTTTGCTTTGCCACGTCAGCGAGGTATTTTTCCGGGAGTCATCTTTCAATTATTTAAAATTCAAATTCTTCCCATTTGCATGACTTGACTTACTGTACAGTCATGAAAAATGACTGACTTTCTGTCCACAATGTCATCCATGGCGTGAATCGGTCAACACTGTTTGCAGTGGGTGGACCCAGGCTGTTCTGACTCCTGTCCCATAGCCACATAGCTGGTGAGGTTGAAAAAAAGACACAAATCCAACCTGTGTGTGTGTGTGTGTGTGTGTGCGCTTTTATGTCAGTATTACTTTGTATATCCCTGTATGTTGTGGTCGTTCAGGTACCTATCGAATAATTTTTTTAAATTATCCATACCCCCTGCTGAAACCACCGCCTGTGGAAGATAATTCCACATCCTTACTGCACTTACACTAAAGGACACTCTACAGTGCACAGTTTAAGGTTAAACCTCTTTTCTTGTAATTTTAGTGAGTGGCCACAAGTCTTATTAAATTCCCTTTCACAGAAAATTTTTTTATCCCTATTATGGGGTCACCAGTACAGTATTTGTAAATTGAAATCATATCCCCTCTCAAGCGTCTCTTCTCCAGAGAGAATAAGTTCAGTGCTCACAACCTTTCCTCATAACTAATATCCTCCAGACCCTTTATTAGCTTTGTTGCCCTACTTTGTACTCGCTCCATTTCCAGTACATCCTTCCTGAGGACTGGTGCCCAGAACTGGACCGCATACTCCAGGTGCGGCCGGACCAGAGTCTTGTAGAGCGGGAGAATTATCGTTTTTTCTCTGGAGTTAATTTTTATATATATATATATATATATATATATATATATATATATATATATATTGGATATATCTCTCTCTCTCTATATATATATTGGATATATCTCCCTCTCTCTATATATATATATATATATATATATATATATTGGATATCTCTCTCTATATATATATATGAGCGATATAAGCTTGCAGGAGCAGGGCCCTCCTTTAACTCTCTTGTATTAAATTGTATTGTTGCTGTATTGTCTCCGTTTATATTTTAATGCACTGTGCAAACTGTTGGCGCTAAATAAATCCGGTATAAAAACATTAAATAAACAAAAAAAAAAAAAAAAAAAAGATATTTTCTGTTATAAAACACGACAAAAAATTAAGAAAATCAAAGGTCTTCATAAATTTTGATCAAAATGTAGCCTGCTACATGTCTTTGGTAAAAAAAAAAAATCCCAGTAAGTGTATATCAATTGGTTTGCATGAAGGTTATAGTGTCTGCAAAAACGATGGTATATATACACAGGAATTTTTTTTTAATTTATACTAGTAATGGCAGTGATCAGCGACTTATAACGGGACTGTGATATAACAGGAGTGTGACGGACAATCTGACATTAACTGAGACTTTGTGGGAACTGGCTAACCGACATCACCAGTGACACTAAAACAGTGATCAGTAATAATAATATAAACTGTCACTGTACTAAAGACACTGGCTGAGAAGGGGTTAACATCTAGGGTGGTCAAGGGGTAAAATGTGTGTCTAACTATGTGTAATGTGTGATGATTTTTACTAAATATATATGTTTTGATAAGAAACAGAGAGATTGTTACCGCTGTACAAAGCCCTGTGTTGACTGGATACAGCCGATAAGCCGGTCCTGGCCATGAATCATTGGCTGGAACATGCTGACTAAGGCCCCTTTCACACGGGGTGGATACGTTTTGATGGACTTTGCTTTGCTCAGTGGGAGATCGCTCCGTTGATTCCCGCTGAGCAGGCAGATGACAGGTCTGTCTCCGCTCACTGTGCAGGGACGGACCTGTCGGAGTCCCTCTCTCCTCTGTGGGGGGATTAGGTGAAAACGGATCACCTGTCTGTTTTCATCCCATCCGATCCGCCAGATGGATGGTAAATAGGACCACCATTCGTCTGAATTTGGCACACAGTATCAGATCGGATATCAGCGGAATGGAGGATCCGATCAGGTCCGCCTGAAAAACGGCCAGGCGGACCTGACTGGACAGCCTGTGTGAAAGGGGCTCAAGTCCCACTGTGTTCAATCATGGCAGAGCCAGTGGGCGAGGACACGGGCGTGGGTGCATGCCCTGAACCTGGAAGAAGGCCACGACGTTCAGGTGCATTACAGTATACAAGCTGCCCCACCACATTATATGTACTGCGCCAGGTTGGCAAGCAGTTATCTAAGGCAATCCCTGTATCCAATCACCATGTTGTAAGGGGGACAAGCTCAGCTGGTATTGGGATCTGTAAAGCATGTAGGAGACAGGGACGTCCAGAAACAGTCTAAACAGGGTGCCCTCTAATGGGTTCCCCCACAACAAACAGCACTTGTACATTTTTCTTGTGTTCTGCAAGAAGTCAGCTTTTTCACCCAGCAGCAGGTTCCCACAACAGGGAGAGAGAAAGAGATAGAGAGCCCTGCTATAATAGGTAAGATGCGGACCTAAGAGTGGAGGCTTTATCTCACCTAAAGCACTATATAGCTTCCGGGCTCCAGGACCCAGATCACAGCTTATTAGGATGTAGGAAAACAACAAAGTATGTTTTCTGAACAACAGGTAAGATGTGGACCTTGTAGTGGAGGCTTTATCCCACTGAAAGCTCTACAAAGTCTCCAGACCCTAACACGGTACATAAGATGTAAGTAAACAACAAAGTGTGTTTCTTTCGAAGCTTTATTCCACCAAAAGCTCTACAAATCTCCCAGGCTCTCGGACCTAGAATAGCACTTATTAAGATGTAAGTAAACAACAAAGTTTGTTTCTTTCATAACAACAGGTAAGACATGGGCCTAGTAGTGGAGGCTTTATTCCACCAAAAGCTCTTCAAAGCCTCCAGGCTCCGGGACCTAGAGCAGCACTAATTAAGATGTAAGTAAACAACAAAGTTTGATGCTTTTATAACAGGTACAATGTGGACCCAGATCAGAATTAGGAAGTGAGAAAACATCAAAGTTTGTTTCCTCTATGCCAGACTCAAACCCAAGAGCCATGTACTACGTGGAGGTGAATAACCTAGGCGACATATCCATAATCTTGCCAACCAGTGCCTCACAATACACTTTGAAGTGGTCCTTGCATGGCCTGCTCATTTATGAACACCCCTGTGTAAAAATGCAAGGGAAAAAAAAAATGAAAAATATACTTACCTTACACCGTCTGTGGTGCCTAGTTGAGGATTAGGTCCTTCGTCTTCTGGCAAGATGCTGGGAACACTGAGGATCTTAAATCCCAGGAAAAGACATCCCAGCGAAAAAGGCCACCAACCTATTCCTTTGGAGACGCTCCCTTAATAGCTGGAGCAGTATTATATATATAAATTTTTCTAACTACTAGAAAGAATAAGTCCTTACATTTAAAGAGCACCTGTCATTTCAGATCCATAATGGCAGCGCCTGTTAGCGGGCATCCACTCACCTGCTGCCGCCACGTCCCTCACTTTGTTGTGTCACTGCCGCATCACCAGCCGCCCCATTAAAGTGAATGGGACTGTCGGTGAGTCAACAGCGGGTCAGAGGAAAAGCCAACAGCGGGGTCAGAGGAGGAGCCAACAGCGGGGTCAGAGGAGGAGCCAACAGCGGGGTCAGAGGAGGAGCCAACAGCGGGGTCAGAGGAGGAGCCAACAGCGGGGTCAGAGGAGGAGCCAACAGCGGGGTCAGAGGAGGAGCCAACAGCGGGGTCAGAGGAGGAGCCAACAGCGGGTCAGAGGAGGAGCCAACAGCGGGTCAGAGGAGGAGCTGCTGTGTGACAGAGTTGCTCTTTAAAAATTATGATTGAAATCAAATCCACCCTGGCTGGTTCAATAAAAACCGGCTGAAATGCAGCCCGTGTGTATGTCAGTCCATTTGGCTGACTTCCGTCAGACGAGAATGCTGGAAAACCAGCAGCCGATCGACTCCAGATCAGCGATTATCCGCCATTGGCTGATAGCGCTGCATGAAGTGTTCTGGCAGGGGGGGGCAGTCCTCTGTCAAGAACACAACAGCTCAGTGGGGGAGAATGCTGTACTAATGTCAGATTGTTAGTACAGCGGCTCAGACCAGAGCTGTCAGTTTTTGTTCAACCAGCTGGGTTGAAAGAAAAAAAAAAAGAAAAATTGTTAGTGTGTTCCAGGCTTTAGAGGTAACCACTTGCCGACCAGCCACCGCAGTTATACTGCGGCAACATGGCTCAGCTGCGAGAATCGCTGTTATGTTACCTTGCTCCTTTGGGCAGCCACTAGGGGCTTGCACGCCCGCTGCTCACCCCCGAAGCTGATGCGTGTGCCCGGCGGTCACGATGACCGCGCGTTCGCTCGTGACACGGCGAGAACCGGGATCTCTGTGTATAAACACAGAGATCCTGGTTCTCTGAGGGGAGAAGTGACAGATTGTCTGTTCATACAAAGTATGAACACCCATCTATCTCTTCCCCTAGTCAGTCCCATCCCCCCTTCAGTTAGAACACGTAGCAGGGAACACAATTAACCCCTTGATCGCCCCCTAGTGTTAACCCATTCCCTGCCAGTGACATTTTTACAGTAATCAGTGCATTTTTATAGCACTGATTGCTGTATTAATGCCAGTGGTCCCAAAAATGTGTCAAAATTGTCCGATGTGTCCGCCATAATGTCAGTCAGGATAAAAGAAAAAAAAAAAAATATCGCAGCTCGCCGCCATTACTAGTAAAAAAATAAATAAATAAAAATGCTATAAATCTATCCCCTATTTTGTATACGCTATATTTTTTGCGCAAACCAATCAATATATGTTTATTGCAATTTTTATTACCAAAAATATGTAGAAAAATACATATTGGCCTAAACTAAGAAAAAATTTGCTTTTTAAAAAAAAAAAAAAAAAAAAAAAAAAAAAAATGGGGATATTTATTATAGCAAAAGGTACAAAATAATGTGTTTTTTTTCAAAGTTGTCGCTCTTTTTTTGTTTATAGCATAAAAAATAAAAACCGCAGAGGTGATCAAATACCACCAAAAGAAAGCTCTATTTGTGGGAAAAAAAGGACGTCAATTTTGTTTGGGTACAACGACGCACGACCGCGCAATTGTCAGTTAAAGCGACGCAGTCCTGAATCGCAAGAAATGGCCTGGTCATTCAGCAGCCAAATCTTGAAGTGGTTAAAACAGCTGGGCTTTAGAGGAATAAGCGATCGGTGACTGTTGGGGGCAGGGTAAATTGAATGTTAAAGTAGCTCTAAACTCTAACTTGAATTAGGTTGATAAAGCACAGTGTATCACAGACAATCGCCATGCGTTTTCTTTTACAAAAAAATGTTTTTACTTTTTTCCTATCCATCTATGCACCTTTGTGCTGCTGATCCCCTGACGCCTCTGTGCTTTTGTCACAGGGATATCACCCCACATCAAAAAAATAACATAACATGAACCTTAACGGGGGAATCACCAGGTATTATTTTAACACTTCCAGCCCAAGGACGTCTTATGACGTCACGTACATTGAACGGTGATATCTGAATGATGGGTGCAGCTACTACAGGCATCATCCAGATATTTTTTTTACAGCCGGCGATTCTGTGCGCCAAAAGATCAATCATAGCGGCAGTTCAGCTGCCTGATCATTCTTACAGGCGGCGGGAGGGGACATCTCCACCCTCCTCCCGCCCCCTCCAGTGCTTCTCCCGGCTTGCCCTTGCAAACGGCGAGCCAGAGAAGGTATCCACCACCACCATTGATCATAGAGATTTCCGGAGACCAGATGGTCCCAGTCATCTCTATGACCTTCGAAGGCCCGGACGCAACTTTATAATGTCACGTCCGGCTGGCGGAAGTAAACAATGCCAAGGAGTCAGCTGGAAAGAAAGATCGTTAGCAGTGTCTGTCAGCAAAGCAAAACACTGCAGCAAGAGGGAAATGTAGAGGAGGGACTAAATACCCTCCCAGCAGCCAGCATCCGGTGGAGACAGATTACAGGGCCAGAAGACACCTGCTTGTGGACACTGGAACTACAACTTTCTGCTCAAGGTAGCACAGTTCCACCAACAGATGATCCAGGTCCTGACCCCTAAATACATTTAATCGGCATTGGTGACTTTTTAACTGGGGTCCACTTAACCACTTCCAGACCGCTCACCGTCGTTATACGTCGATACTTTGAAGAGGGGTATCGTTGTTATGTCAGCAGCTAGCTATCCTCTTCTTCAGCGGGCGGTCCGCTCCACGATAAAAGTGGTCTCTGCAGCGGATTCAACCGCAAGATCTCTTCTATCGGCGGCAGGAGAGGGGCCCCCCCTCCCGCCGTGCTCTGGTGCCCTCCGCCGCTTACCAGAGCTGTCGGCAGCGGCGGAGGCGATTGGATGCTGCCCCTTGTGTGACATGGAGATGAGTGAGGGGAAGACGGCCCCCACCCGTCTCCATATCATTGCAGGGCGGAAGCGATGTCAAAACGTCACTTCCGCCCATAGCTCCTAAAGGGTCATTTTTTTACATTTTTTTATTGCATTTTAATGTAAACATGAGATCTGGGGTATTTTTTACCCCAGATCTCATATTTAAGAGGTCCTGTCATTTTTTTCTATTACAAGGAATAAAAGTGACACATTTTTTTTTTTTTTTAAAAGAACAGTGTAAAAATAAAAACTAAAAGGTAAAATAAATAAGAAAAAAAAAAAACACATACGTGACTAGCACCCGCTTATGAAAACAGTGTTCAAACCACACATGTGAGATATCGCCGCAATCATTACAGTGAGAGCAATCATTCTAGCCCTAGAACTCCTCTGTAACTCAAAACATGCAACCTGTAGAATTTTTTAAACATCACCTATGGAGATTTTTAAGGGTAAAAGTTTATCGCCATTTCATGAGCGTGCGCAATTTTGAAGCGTGACATGTTTGGCATCAATTTACTTGCCGTAACATTATCTTTCACCATATATAAAAAAAAATTGGGCTAACTTTACTGTTGTCTTATTTCTTAATTCAAAAAAGTGCGCTTGTAAGACCGCTGCGCAAATACGGTGTGACAGAAAGTATTGCAACGACCGCCATTTTATTCTCTAGGGTGTTAGAAAAGAAAAATGTATAATGTTTGGGGGTTCTAAGTAATTTTCTAGAAAAAAAAAAACTGTTTTTAACTTGCAAACAACAAATCTCAGAAAGAGACTCGGTCCTTAAGGGCCCTTTCACACTGGGGCGGTTTGGAGGCGCTATTGCACTAATAATAGCGCCTGCAAACCGACCTGAAACAGCCGCTGCTTTGTCTCCAGTGTGAAAGCCCCGAGGGCTTTCACACTGGAGCGGTGCGCTAGCAGAACGGTAAAAAAATCCTGCTAGCAGCATCTTCGGAGCGGTGAAGGAGCGGAGTGTATACCGCTCCTTCACCACTCCTGCCCATTGAAATCAATGGGACAGCGCGGCTATACCTCTGCAGAGGCGCTTTGCGGTGGTTTTTAACCCTTTCTTGGCAGCTAGCGGGGAGGTAAAACCCCCCACTAGTGGCCGAATACCGACGGTTAAGGCCTGCTTACAATAGCGGCGCTTTACCACCGACACCGCCCCCCGCCCCAGTGTGAAAGGGCCCTAAGTGGCTAAGCAAACATGCTCTGCAAACAACAGTTTTTTCTTGTTATTTTTACCTACAGGTAAGCCTATAATAAGGTTTACCTGTAGGTAACATGAATATCTCCTAAACCTGCACCGTTTAGGAGATATTCACCCTGCATGCAGCCGCTGATGTCAGCGCCGCATGCACTCTGAAGGTCCGGCATATTGTGCCGTAACTTCAGAGCTTCTTGCTGGAGCCAAGGGCTCCCTTGGTGCACGGGAGTGACATCATCACGGCTCCGGCCACTCACAGCGCCTAGCCCGGAACGCCGAGGGAACATGTCGGCCCCCTCAGCGGTGACCAGGTGCCGCAGCGTGGAGGTATGGCCTAAGGAAAGTATTTCATAATGTGCTAGTATGTGATGCATACTAGCACATTATCCCATTGTCTTGTAGGGTTTTTTTTTTTCAGTGGTTTACTACCGCTATAAAAGAAGCAAAAAAATAAATAAATACTATTTATATATATATATATATATTAAATATGTAAAAAAAAATGATGTACATTTTTTATTTAAATAGAATTCTTTAAGTTCAGGGCATAAGTAAAGAAAACTTTTTGAAAACGTCTTCACATCGCCTTTAAGGTGTAGAGATGTAGAGTATTTATGGTTATTTGACAGATCAGGATGACACTCGATGGTGTGTAAGTTAGTGCTCATTTCCTGGAGGGATTGGTCTCTTCAGACAGTTTTATGGCCGCTGAAGACAAGCGGCCTCATTAGTCTCAGGCTTCCCTTTGAAATGCTCTGCGTTAAGGAAATGGCATTCCAGCAGCACAAGAAGTTGAACATGGGCTGAGGCTGTAAACACATCAGGGTCTGGCTGGCCTATAAGACAGGCCAGCTTTGCCCCAGGGTACAGGATGCCGAGAGATGGCAGTACAGCTGTGTGCCTCCTGGGCACAACCTGACCCTCTTTAACCAAGTCCCATCATCACTCTTCTACCAGATAATGTCCTCCCCGCAGCTTCACTTCTATTACCTCTATTTTCAAAGGGTGTCGAAGCCTGGAGGTCACTTAGTAAGATGACTCCGAGCTGAAAGAAAACCTTCACTTTGCCTTCTAACCTCCCATCTAATGAAGACTGCTTTCCTCCTAAGTATGATGTATTCATGGACAGGTAGAAACACTTCTCGCTCTCCTTCAATGCTCTTTAAACTGCTCTGTCAACAAGGCCCGTCATTCATACAGTTCACCTCCTAATTAGTCTGTACATCGCTCCCAGATATGTACATCCCAACCTGCTAACTTGGGGGCGCCTTCTAAACCGTCTTGTCTTTTTGGCGAAAGAGCATTTTGAATCGTAATTGTTTTTAATTATGCACTTAGGCCTTATTCACATGAGAACCTGAGAGGGTATGGGTCCCGGAACACGTAATCTCTGTGTTTTGGGGACCCACACCCACATGGGTTGGCAGATTCAGAGCAGCAGTCCATGGGACTGCCTGCACAGGGATGCACTGAATATCTGTGCATTCCCATGCGGGCAAACATGGCCTTCAGAAGAGCATACACTTCAGTACGCCTATGTGAAGGAGGCCTTAGGTCTTGATTACACTTAGGCCTCACTGCTGCTGGTAAACGGATGTTCAGAGGCAGTTGGATGCTTTTTTCAGCTGCTTCTGAACTCATCCAATGTTATCTTATGTGTACATGTACACAGGTTCCTTTAATGTCGCTTTAAGGCAGTTGCGTTTTATAGGCTTTTCTTTGAAGGCAAAAAAATGAGTTCAGACACCGAAGTTTCCGTCATTTCAAGCGCTAAACACGGTACCAGCATTTAGCCATGTTTACGTTTAGAAGCGTTTTTGAAGGTGCCCTATTTTTTTTACATTACAAAACTTAAAAATGATAAAAAATGATGAAAAAAACACTAAAAATTAAAAAAAAAAAAACTTGTAATTGCTTGCTATGCTTCATAGACCATTTATATTCCCCTAATGAGCCCATGATCCAATCCAATACACCGCTAGCATTGCTGTTAGCCAAAGTATAATTGGATAAACAATTGTATCAAACAAGAACAAGTTTAGGGTTATGGTTTCCCGTTAAGGGTTAGGGTTTCCGGTTAGGATTAGGGTTTCCTTTAGGGTTACGGTTTTCCCCTTGAAGAACAAGTTAGGGTTTCCGGTTAGGATTAGGGTTTCCCATTAGGGTTAGGGGATTATGGTTAGGGTTATGGTTTTCCCCTTGAAGAACAAGTTAGGGTTTACGGTTAGGGTTACGATCAGGGTTAGGGTTTCTGGTCCTCGCACACGATTTCCGACGTCTTTCTAGCCTCAGCAACAGCAAAGTCAGGAGCATTTCCTCACATATGCTCATTATGGGATCCCGTTAAGGGTTAGGGTTTCTGGTTAGGATTAGGTTTCCCATTAGCGTTAGGTGGTTATGGTTAGGGTTTTCCCCTTGAAGAACAAGTTAGGGTTACCGGTTAGGGTTAGGATTAGGGTTTCCCATTAGGGTTAGGGTTTTCCCCTTGAAGAACAAGTTAGGGTTTACGGTTAGGGTTAGGATCAGGGTTAGGGTTTCTGGTCCTCGCACGCGATTTTCGACATCTTTCCAGCCTCAGCAACATCAGGAGCATTTCCTCACGTATGCTCATTATAGGATCCATAGTAAAAGCACCAAAATTGAGGTAGATACAAGTACACTGCTGCTACTCACTCTGGTCTCACAGAATGGCTAAAATAGTTAAATAATACTGTTTTTTGGGCATTGATAGGGTCCTATGATGTTATCTTAAATAAATGCTCCTAGACGCAAACGCAGCAAAATACGGCATGCAAACGCTGCAAATTGGGCGTTTTTAAACGCCAGTTTCAGGCTGTCAAAAAAAACATTCTGAGGAGGTTGCCTCAGCGTCCCGTGAAGGGCACAAAAAAAATAGGTGGTTATGGCATGGTTTTAGGGCCCCTAAATGTCTACTTTAAAGCAGAACTTCACTCAAAAAGTGAAGCATCACTGGTTCACTCCCCCAGCCTGTAACTAAGTTACAGTTTTTCTTGGGAAGAGGAGGAAAGCGAGTGCTGATCCCACTTTTGCAATTTTTGTCTAGGCAATGATGACACCCCCTCCCGCAGCATCCTGGGACACCTCTCATGTCCCAGGAACCTGCAGAACCCTTCACAGACCCCGGGCAAATTTGTACATACAGATTGGGGAGCTGACTGTAGTTCCTCAGGAAGCCACAGCCGACTCTGGGATCCAAGATGATGGCCTCAGGGACACACAATGGTAAGAACAACTGGCTTTGGGAAGACCGCGCTGGGCTCCAGGCATGAAGTACCTGCTTTTTATGTCAACAGCTACAGTATTTAAAAAAGACAAAACAACACAATAAAGTTTCTCTTTATTATTACATGGCGGCCATATAGGGGGTATGTGCCTTGGCACAGTTTATGCCACCGGTAACATTTGGTAGGCTGTCCCACCACCAAATGTGACCGATTGAAGTCAATGGGGCTGCGCAGCTACTGTGCTGAGGTGCTGCGGGCTTTCAAGAGTTAAAACTGGCACCCAAGAGGCGATTCAGCTTGGATCACTTTTCAGAGGGGCGACAATCATAGCTGCAAGTGTAAACAAGTCTTTAGGGGCATAGTTATGAAGCAGTGGATGTGACCTTCACCAAACATTCACAGGTGTTAAATCAATCACAGTTATTCACTTCAGTCTGTATATTTCTGCAGCTTTCATTAACCACTTCCATACCGGACCTTTTCTGGAACTTTTTGTTTACAAGTTTATATTGGTACTTTTTTGCTAGAAAATTACTCAAAACCCCCAAACATTATATATATTTCTTCAGCAGAGACCATAGGGAATAAAATGGAGGTCGTTGCAACTTTTTACGTCACACGGTATTTGCAGAACAATCTTTAAAACGCTTTTTTGGGGGGGAAAAAAACCTGTTTCATGAATTAAAAAATAACAAAAACAGTAAAGTTAGCCCAATTTTTTTTTGTATAATGTGAAAGATGATGTTACGCCGATTAAATAGATACCTAACATGTCAAGCTGTAAAATTGCACACACTTGTGGAATGGCGCCAAACTTTGGTACTTACAAAATCTCCATAGGCGATGCTTTAAAACCAGTTTAGAGTTACAAAAGAGGTCTTGGGCTAGAATTGTTGCTCTCGCTCTAACGCACGCGGCGATACCTCACATTGTGATTTGAATGGCGTTTACATATGCGGGCGCGACTTACATATGCGTTTGCATCTGTGCACAACCACATCTCTCATCCAGGCTGGAAAGACCAAGATAAAATAAATAAATAAAAATGAACGGTTTATCCTGTTCCTGGTTATGATCGTGCTCTTTGCCTTGTACCTATACCCTGAACCCTGTTGCCTTTTTCCTTCTCCCCCTTGTTCCTGATTCCAGTCCTGGTTCCCCCCAGTTTTACCCTGTGATCTGTGTTCCCCATTTTCTCTATATTGTATTATAGTTAGGTTGTTAGGTATTTTGACACTCGGTTAATAGTTCACTTGTATTTTCACGTTTGCTGTGTACTTTGGTTACTGGTGTTTGAATGCGTTTTAAATAGTACCGGGACAGGTTTGTCCAGTGCCCAGGGCAAGAATGTGGAACTGTGCCCCCTACAGTGCTGCTAATACATGCAATAGAATGGTGAACCACCTTGTGCCCATTCTCAACCCCCTTTGCACAGGCTGCCCATGGTTACCCTGGAGTGGTCACTACACCTATGGCCAATTGCTTGCTTTCTAGCAAATAGAAGGTAGTTGCATATGCCGGGTGTGTTTTCTGTGTCATCTGGAGCTGGGGTTGGAGAATGTGTGACATCAGTAACTGTAATAGTAGACCTGAATCTGCGCCCTGCTGGTTGCTAGCCACTGATCTGGGGATTGCGCATGGTGAAGAGGTGCCTTTGCTGGGCGGCTTCCCCTACTGCCCACCCCTTGTCCCGGCCCTGACTGTAAATAATTCTTACACAGTCTGCTCTCAGTCTCCTTCCTCTCGTCCTTCATATTTGGTGTTTTTTTGAGTATCTGTTTTTTCATCTGTGCTCAGTTCTTCCCTTCATCTGACCTGGTGTATGGGCTTTTCACACTTCCCATCAATAATATTATACATACAATATATACTACTGATCTCAGTCCACAGAAGTGTTGGCTCACCGTCACCTACATTTGCACATTGACCTTGCGGAATCCACAGTGCTCCCTGCTTGTCCACGTGTCTCTCCCTCAGCTCCCATACCAGACCTTTCTAACAGCTCTGATCCTCTGTTCACATCTATGCAGTTGACGTATTTATAGGGATGTCCATCCTGTCCCTACACTCATTACTTATTCCTATTATTCAGCTACAATATTATACCATATGGTTATGTTTTTTTATAGATCACCATTGCATTCGCCCCTGAAGAGTTAGTATAACCTTAATGAAACGCGTCGGGCTTACATAGATGCATGATGTCCATACAGATGACTTTATGTCTCTTATATTGTTTTACTCTAGATTTTTCAACACCATCCAGCCCTTCCAGTGGCCCATGATGTGCAGGACTTGTCTTTACCCCATGATATGCCAAGTACCATGGCGTCAATAATTATATGTGGTTTTTAGCATGCCCTGTGTCTAGGTATAATAAAATGTTCTTTGCCAAAACTGGTCTTTGGTATACATCTCTCATTCAAAGTCCCCAAATAACTCCCCCCTCTTTTGTTGGAACCCATAAAAGCAATATTGTGTTTTATATCATACATGTTTACTTTATATAGTGATTGGCCTCATTCAAAGTCCCGCCAACCAAACTTTCTCTCTTTTTGTTTAAATTTGGGATGGAGGCCAATTACTTCTGGTGCCTTGGACCACATCGTTCTCTCGCTCTCAGTCTCCTGAGTCAATGTTCCTCAACTCCAGTCCGCAAATATTCCATTATTTTGCACAGGTGATTTGATCACTGCCTTAGTAATTACCACAGCCGTTTCATCTGAGGGAAATCATAAAAACATGACCTGTTGGGGGTTACTTGAGGACTGGAGTTGAGGAACATTGTCCTGAGTGTAGATCTGACCATCCCTGCTGCTGATCCCTGACATTAGTATCTAAAAGCAGTATTACACCCAAAAGCAAACATGTTTTACAGCTTACCAATTCTTAGATGTGATGGATGCATTTGATTTGTTTTTTAGGCTTTCTTCTATTTAAAAAAAAAAATGCCTGCCTCCAAAAACAGCCACTGTAAAAATGTCCAGTGTGCATAAGCCCTTAGATGTGATGGCTGCATTTGTTTTCTTTTTTAGGCTTTCTTCTATTTTCATCTGGTGATCCAGCCAGCAAGTCTGCTGTTTTTCAAAAAAAAAAAAAAGCTCTCCAGCGGAATGTATCAGTTTATATGGATGAGACAGATCATATATCACTGACAGTGGTGCTTACAATGATCAGCCTTTATCCTAAGATAAACGGTTTGCTGTAACGGCTTATAAAGTGTTAGCTGGTGTTTGACTTTAAGGCTCCTTAAAGAAAAACTTAAAGAAAACTCCAACTCGCCAAAATCTCCAACCAGGTCACTTCCGGTTTCTCTCCAGCAGCAATAATTGTAATTTCAGCGAGTTGGCTGTTTTTGCAGAACACCGGCAGAGTATACACTACGGTACACGATAATGAATGGACATTGGGGGTTATTTACTAAAACTGGAGAGTGCAAAATCTGGTGCAGCTCTGCATAGAAACCAATCAGCTTCCAGGTTTTATTGCCAAAGCTTAAAGTGATACTAAAGGATCGTTTTTTTGTTTTTGTTTTTTTTAAATAACAAATATATCATACTTACCTCCACAGTGCAGCTCGTTTTGCACAGAGTGGCCCCGAACATCCATTTCTGAGGTCCCTCGGTGGCTCTCGTGGCTCCTCCTCTTATCAGATAACCTGCTAGGAGAAGCGCTCTCCCGAGGGGGTTACCTTGTGGGTGCATAGGATGCATTAAGGTAAAAATACACGAGCCTTTACAACCCCTTTATTTGAATACAAGTAGAGGTTTGAAGCCGATTGGCTACCATGTACAGCTGCACCAGATTCTGAGTGCACCAGTATTCGTAAATCATCCCCAATGTTTGTCTGCCGGCTACTAACCAACAACATGGGCACCTCCAAGGCAGCAACAACTTCTTACCTCCTCCAAATTACCATTATTGGTGCTGGATAGAAGCTGGAAGTGACGTGGTTGGAGATTTTTGGCAAGTTGGGAGTTTTCAGCAGAACACCAGAAGGTGACATCACTTCTGGCCTCCCAGGAGCATAGAGATGGGTAGGGACCATCTGGTCCACAGCCGGCTCTGTGGTAACCTGGCGGAAGCTCCGGATCGGATCCCGAGCTCTCCGATCATACCTGAGAGCCTGGAGAGGCGCTGGTGGGCAGCTGGACGGGGGGACATCCCCTTTTGCTGCCTGTAAAAGAAATCCGGAGGCTAATCAGCTGCTAGGATGGCTTTTACAATAAAAGGGAATCACTGGCTGAAACAAAAGATACCAGGATGATGCCGGTAGCTGCAGGCAATATTCCTGGTACAACCACTTAAACCCAAAGACGTCCTACGATTGGGAAGTGGTTAATTAACCAACCAACAAGTATTTGACCCCTGCAAACACATGGAGTCTTCCGTCCCATCTGGATGATCTGGAATTCGGTTTAATATGGTTGGAAGCCCCAATTACATTGGATCAAACACATTGCAAACATTGATACGTTTTTAAGAATCGACTGATACAGAAATCTAGTTCCACCGTATTGTCTAAATGTGATCTTTAAAAAAAAAAAAAAAAGAAAAAAAAAAAGACTGGTTGGATATACTATGGAATCTTGCAATTGTTTTCCCATTCATATTGATCGACCAATTTGGCAGGATCAATAAAAGATAAAATGAAACTGGAAGGCTGGAAAATCAATACTGGTATATGGAGCTAACAATCAATTCATTCCTTATCGAGATTTATCTACTTGAACACTTTTGATATTAAAGGTGACCCGACTGATGTAGGCAAACCTACTGTTTGTGTTCCACAGGCCGATCGCTTCAAACATTTCAGAAATTAAAATCGATTGTACTGAACAGTCAATGGGATGAAAAAGAAACAAATGACTGTATGACCAGAGGAAGATAGAAATTATAACATGACCCAACATGGTAATAAAAGTCATAATCAATGTAAGAGGGTAAAATACTTACTATGGGGGTCCCAAAGGGAATATAACCTAAAAATAAGAAATGATAAAAAAAAGACAAAATTAGTCACATTAGCAGCACAAATAAAAACTTCTCTATATACTGTGTTATGACTAAGTGAAGATATCGGTATTTGGGTCTGTTCAAAATTTCCTAAGGGGTGCTGCATGCTGCCATGGTAGGAGTGAGAATTAGGTAATTATAGATCAATGGAGTCCGATCATTACATGAGTTCATATTGTCCCGTTTATGTGATGTCATCAGAGGTGTGGTTATGAGCTCATATCAACTGTCTGATTTCTTGGATATCACTAGAGGTGTGGCTAAGAGTTGATATATAATGTTGCTCTCCTTTGATATGTCTGAAGATATGGCTATGACTTCATTTGTATAGTCAGATTCCTATGAGGTCACTGGAGGGGTGGCTATGACTTCATATGTGAAATAAATCACATTGCTATGAGGTCACTGTAGGAGTGGCTATGACTTCATTTGTGCAGTCACGTTGCTATGAGGTCACAGGAGGGGTGGCTATGACTTCATATGCAAAATCACATTGCTTTGAGGTCACTGTAGGAGTGGGTATGACTTCATATGTGAAATCACATTGCTATGAGGTCACTGTAGAAGTGGCTATGACTTCATATGTGAAATCACATTGCTATGAGGTCACTGTAGGAGTGGCTATGACTTCATATGTGAAATCACATTGCTATGAGGTCACTGTAGGAGTGGCTATGACTTCATATGTGAAATCACATTGCTATGAGGTCACTGGAGGGGTGGCTATGACTTCATTTGTATGGTTACATTGTTATGAGGTGACTGGCGAGGTGGCTATGACTTCATATGTGAAATCACATTCCTATGATGTCACTGGAGGAGTGGCTATGACTTCATATGTGAAATCACATTGCTATGGAGGTCACTGTAGGAGTGGCTACAACTTCATATGTGAAATCACATTCCTATGAGGTCACTGTAGGGGTGTGAATGACTTTATATGTTCTATTACATTGGTATGAGATCACAGCAGGTCTGGTTATGACTTCATATGTGCAGTCACATTGCTATGGAGTCATTAGAAGGATAGCTCTGACTTCATATGTGCAGTCACACTGTTATGAGGTCACTGGAGGGGTGTTTATGACTTCAGATTAGTACAAGCTAAGACTTAAAGCTAAAGCCTAGCATAGTTTCAGAGTTACGTTGATCCCATATACTGTAAGTATGCATCCTTCATATCTTAGGGACAGCTGTGAAAGCGGAGAATCACTGGTGGTAGTCGTCATACTACACTGATCGCAAAAATCCTCCACGTCCTGTGCTGAGCAGCTTCCCTTCTGCATAGTAACTATGGGGGGGGGGGTCACTTGCTCACCACTGCTGCCATACAATGCCTTGTATCTTTTTTCAGGGAATACAAGGTATTTTCTGATTGGATGAGGTGGAGATTGTGATATGACCACCTTGCCTCTCCACCTCATCCAGTCAGAGGACACCTGGTATTCATCAAAAAAATGTAAATGTAAGCGATGCCAAGGGAGCGACCCCCTGTGGTCATTATGCAAAATGAAAGCCACATAGCACAGGACTTGGAAGACTGTTAGTTGCAATGAATATCACTAGAGAGATCACCGGTATGAGCGATTACATGCTGTGAGTTCCCATTGTTTTGAATAGGGCCCCCTGCCCATAGTTAATCGCAGGAACCCCCTCTGGGTCTCCAGCATCTAATCGCAAATGACCACAGAGAGTTGGCGCCTTAGGATGTTTTCTCTTTGGATCGAATGTTCTTGGGCTCTTGTATTAGGATATTTTCTCTGCTGATTAAATGTTTTTCAGGCTATTGTTTTAGGTTATTTCTGTTAAATTATTGTTTTAGGCTACTTTTCTTTTTTTGGTCGCAAGTTCTTAGGCTACCGTTTTAGGCTACTTTTAGATGACTGTTAGGCCATTGTTTTAGGCGGTTTTCTTTTCAAATTGAATATTCCTAGTCAGACCTGGGCAAATTCAGGCCCTATGGCTGTCCCTGTCCGGCCCGCGATGTCTTCATTGTCGGCATACCTCTCTGATCCTCAGCTGCACAGAATATGCAAACAGGTATAGCTCTGCACTGTCTCCCCATTCATTCACAAACCAAAGCATAGAAAACACCATTTACCATGCTTCAGTTATGAAGGAACACAGTGAGTGATTTGATTGGTACTGATCAATCACTGTGAGCATTCAGAAAAGGAAGGGGCTGATGAATGACACATTCACCAGCCCCTTCGCCTGCTCTCTATCCTGAAATGATCCCTGGAGCAGCTGGCGGGAAGGAGGGCAAGCTGGCAGTGCTGCGAAATGTGGGGACCAGGGCAGCACACAATGGAGCCTGGGCAGCAGAAGGAAGGGGTACCTGGACACGAGTGTTGGTGGGGGTGTCATTTACTGGAACCGACCTCCTATAGTAACCCCCTGCAGCAGCTGAAAGACAGCGGGATGGAGAAGAGAAGCCAGCTTTCAGCTACTGCAGGGGTAAACTACAGAGGGTCGGGTCCAGTAAATGCCACTCCTCCTCTCCAAGTTCCCCTTCATTCTGCTTATTATATTTAATAATTCTATATATAACAAGAGTACTATACAGTATAGAACAATACTACATATAATAATAATAATAACACCAGCCCTTTAAAATTTCTGCTCGCATTAGGTGAGTGGAAATAAGATGAGGGTGAGTGTGGAGCAAGTGTGGAGCAGGGGCGGACTGGGCCGGGTGGCAGGGAGGCAATTGCCCCCCTAGGCCACTCTGATGCCTTGTAAAAAGGGCTGCACCACTTCTGCCAGCAGCGATCAGCTAGGACACGGTCGGGAGGAGAGCCGGCCGGATCACACACAGAGAGGAGCTCCCGCTGTGACACAGATTCGATCTGAAACACTGACCGCTGTCAAACAAAGTCCCGCTTCCTGGACCGGCTCCTATGATAGGCAGCACACTGGTCCAATGCCAGGAAATTTAATCAGTGCGCCATCTATCATATGAGCTGGTCCAGGAGGCGGGACTTTGCTTGACAGCGGCTGGCATTTCATATCCAAGCTGTGTCATAGCGGGAGATCCTCTCTCTATGTGATCCGGCTGGCTCTCCTTCCAATGATGGCCACTGATGGGGCGGCAACGATGGCCACTGATGGGGCGGCAACGATGGCCACTGATGGGGCGGCAACGATGGCCACTGATGGGGCGGCAACGATGGCCACTGATGGGGCGGCAACGATGGCCACTGATGGGGCGGCAACGATGGCCACTGATGGGGCGGCAACGATGGCCACTGATGGGGCGGCAACGATGGCCACTGATGGGGCGGCAACGATGGCCACTGATGGGGCGGCAACGATGGCCACTGATGGGGCGGCAACGATGGCCACTGATGGGGCGGCAACGATGGCCACTGATGGGGCGGCAACGATGGCCACTGATGGGGCGGCAACGATGGCCACTGATGGGGCGGCAACGATGGCCACTGATGAGGCGGCAACGATGGCCACTGATGAGGCGGGCAACGATGGGCACTGATGAGACAGCAACAATGGTCACTGATGGGGCGGCAATGATGGCCACTGATGAGGCGGCAATGATGGCCACTGATGGAGCGGCAATGATGAGCACTGATGGGGCGGCAATGATGGCCACTGATGAGGCTGCACTGATGGGTACGGATGAGCCCTCTAAGGCTGCATTGATGGACACCAATGCTTTATGTTAATATTTTTAAAGTTGTTTTTGTTCATATTTATTTTTGTAACTTATTTCTGCAAAAACATTTAACAGTGTAATTTCATGAAATAATTTACGAGGGTGTGTTTAGGGGTGGAATATTAGGGGCGGGGCAGGGTAGGGGTTGGGCAGGGCAGGGTAGGGGTTGAGTGGGGGAACTGGTGGCGAGTAAAGCTGGATACGCACTATACAACTTTTGTTGTTTGATTTCCTTTAGATTTACCTTCAACTATGTAGTGCAAGGGCCTGCCTGATTGCATACAATTTGAAAGTGTTTAGGTTTGACCTCCTATTATATGGTTTTGGTAAATCTAAAAAGGAAAAAAAAAAATAAAAAAAATCAAAAGAAAAAAAAAAATTGTGTATCCAGCTTAACACTTAAGGCCTGACTAGTAGCTCAGGATTTCAAATTTTTAGCCCTGATAATACTATATATACACCAAGAATACGACACATTGTATATAGTACAGTGTCTTGAAAAAGTATTCATACCCTTTGACATTTTCCACATTTTGTCATGTTACACCCAAGAATGAAAATGTATTTTATTGGGATTTTATGTGATAGACCAACACAAAGTGGCACATAATTGTGAAGTGGAAGGAAAATGATAAAATGGTTTTCATAATGTTTTACAAATAAATATGTGAAAAGTGTGGGGGGCATTTGTATTCAGCCCCCTTTACTCTGATTCCCCTAACTAAAATCTAATGGAACCAATTGCCTTCAGAAGTCACCTAATTAGTAAATAGAGTCCACCTGTGTGTAATTTAATCTCAGTATAAATACAGCTGTTCTGTGAAGCCCTCGGAGGTTTGTTAGAGAACCTTAGTGAATAAACAGCATCATGAAGGCCAAGGAACACACCAGACAGGTCAGGGGTAAAGTTGTGGAGAAGTTTAAAGCAGGGTTAGGTTATAAACAAAATATTTCAAGCTTTGAACATCTCACGGAGCACTGTTCAATCCATCATCCGAAAATGGAAAGAGTATGGCACAACAGCAAACCTACCAAGACATGGCCATCCACCTAAACTGACAGGCCGGGCAAGGAGACCATTCATCAGAGAAGCAGCCAAGAGGCCCATGGTAACTCTGGAGGAGCTGCAGAGATCCACAGCTCAGGTGGGAGAATCTGTCCACAGGACAACTATTAGTCGTGCTCTCCACAAATCTGCCCTTTATGGAAGAGTGGAAAGAAGAAAGTCATTGTTGAAAGAAAGCCATAAGAAGTCCTGTTTGCAGTTTGCGAGAAGCCATGTGGGGGACACAGAAAACATGTGGAAGAAGGTGCTCTGGTCAGACGAGACCAAAATTGAACTTTTTGGCCTAAAAGCAAAACGTTATGTGTGGTGGAAAACTAACACTGCACATCACCCTGAACACACCATCCCCACCGTGAAACATGGTGGTGGCAGCATCATGTTATGAGGATACTTCAGCGGGGACAGGGAAGCTGGTTAAAGTTGATGGGAAGATGGATGGAGCCAAATACAGGGCAATCTTAGAAGAAAACCTGTTAGAGTCTGCAAAAGACTTGAGACTGGGGCAGAGGTTCACCTTCCAGCAGGACAACGACCCTAAACATACAGCCAGAGCTACAATGGAATGGTTTAGATAAAAGCATATTCATGTGTTAGAATGGTTCAGTCAAAGTCCAGACCTAAATCCAATTGAGAATCTGTGGCAAGACTTTAAAATTGCTGTTCACAGACGCTCTCCATCCCGTCTGACAGAGCTTGAGATATTTTGCAGAGAAGAATGGGCAAAAATGTCACTGTCTAGATGTGCAAAGCTGGTAGAGACATCCCCAAAAAGACTTGTAGCTGTAATTGTAGTGAAAGGAGGTTCTACAAAGTATTGACTCAGGGGGGCGCCATACAAATGTACCCCACACTTTTCACATATTTATTTGTAAAAAAATTGGAAAACCATTTATCATTTTCCTTCCACTTCACAATTATGTGCCACTTTGTGTTGGTCTATCAGATAAAATCCCAATAAAATACATTTACGTTTTTGATTGTAACATGACAAAATGTGGAAAATTACGAAAAAGGTGTATGAATACTTTTTCAAAACATTGTATAACAGGAATATGATATATAACAATATTATTTAAAAAAAAAGTACTATATATAACAATTCTATATATAACAATACTATACAGTATATACTAATACTATATATAGCAAGGAAATTTGGCCTGTAGATGTCATGAGAGTCAAGTGCCGCACAGACTTGAAAAGCAAGGATAATATTTTGCAACCATACCTGACATTCGGAAAGGCATGAATATCTTCTCATTCGTATCCGGGTGTATGATGGCCTGTGGCACAAAGAAACACACATCACCTGGATTACACTGATCAATGTGGAGACGTTAAATTACCAGACTTCTGTTCTGTGAACACCCTGAGAATTTCATTAAAGCCCAACTCCAGGATATAAAAGTGCTTACTGAAGGAATTACATTTTCATTGTGCCCCTGCTTCTTCACTGCCCAATCATAGCTTGGGGTGAGTCCTGGACCAGACTACAGTATATTACTTAACCAAAGTGTAGTCTGCAGAGAGATCCAGGAGCTGGCTGCAGTGTCTGGCAGAGTTGTCTGGATCCCAAGATTGGCTCAGCAGAATTTAAGAATCTTCGGCAAGCAAAAACAGTTCACAAACACTATATTGTCAAAAGTATTGTGACACCTGCCTTTACATGCACTTGAACTTTAATGGCATCCCAGTCTTACTCTGTAGGGTTCAATATTGTGTTGGCCCACCCCTATAACAGCTTCAACTCTTCTGGGAAGGCTGTCCAATTTATCCCAAAGGTGTTTTATTGGCTTGAGGTCAGAACTGTGCAGGCCAGTCAAGTTCCTCCATCCCAAACTCGCTCATCCATGTCTTTATGGACCTCTCATTGTGTCCTGGTCCAAATCCTTTGGCGGAGGGGGGGATTATGGTGTGGGGTTGTTTTTCAGGGGTTGCGCTTGGCCCCTTAGTTCCAGTTAAGGAAACTCTTAAGGCGTCAGCATACCAAGACATTTTGGACAATTTCATGCTCCCAACTTTGTGGAAACAGTTTGGGGATGGCCCCTTCCTGTTCCAACATGACTGCGCACCAGTGCACAAAGCAAGGTCCATAAAGACGTGGATGAGCGAGTTTGTGGTGGAGGAACTTGACTGGCCTGCATAGATTCCTGACCTCAACCCGATAGAACACGTTTGGGATGAATTAGAGCGGAGACTGCGAGCCAGGCCTTCTCGTGCAACATCAGTGCCTGACCTCACAAATGCGCTTTTGGAAGAATGGTCAAACACTCCTATAGACACACTCCTAAACCTTGTGGACAGCCTTCCCAGAAGAGTTGAGGCTGCTATGTTAAAATGCGTGTAAAGGTAGGTGTCCCAATATGTTTGATAATATAGTGTATGACCTAATCTTCAACCCTACATCTAAACCAAACATATGGTCTCATCTTCATCTCTACATCACCTGCACCAAACACGTCTGCATCTTTGTCCTTACACAAACCTGCACCAAACATATGGCCTCTTCATCCCAACATCATCTGCACCAAATAGAAGATCTCATCTTCAACCCTATATCATCTGCATCATGCATAGGGCCTTATCTTTATCCTTACACAAACCTGCACCAAACATATGGCCTCAACTTCATCCCTTTTACCACATGCACCAAACATATGGCCTTATCTGCATCCCTTCAGCACCTGCACCAAAACATATGGCCTCATCTTCATCCCAACAACATCAGGACCTGACCTCAACCCCATAGATCACCTTTGGGATGAATTAGAGCGGAGACTGTGAGCCAGGCCTTCCTATCCAACATCACTGCCTGACCTCGCTAATGCGATTCTGGAAGAATGGTCAAACATCTAAACCTTGTGGACGGTCTTCCCATAAGGCACCAAACATATGACCTCATCCCTAAACTATCTGCACCATATTGGTCTCATCTTCAACAAATATATGGTCTCCTCAACATCCCTACATCATCGGCATGAAACATATGCCCTTATATCTTCATTTCTACATTATCTTCACCATATGTATGACCTCATCTTCATCCTTTCATCACCCGCAACAAGAGTATGGCCTCATCTTCATCCCTAAACTACCTGCACCAAACATACAACCTCATCTTCATCTCTACAACAGTTGCACAAAAAATATGGTCTCATCTTCATCTCTACATCACCTGCACCAAACACATCTGCATCTTTATCCTTACACAAACCTGCACCAAACATATGGCCTCAAATTCATCCCAACATCAAATATAAGATCTCATCTTCAACCCAATATCATCTGCATCACGCATAAGACCTCATCTTCATCCCTTTTACCACATGCACCTAACATATGGCCTTATCTGCATCCCTTCAACACCTGCACCAAATATAAGATCTCATCTTCAACCCTATATCATCTGCATCACGCATAGGACCTCATCTTTATCCCTTTTACCACATGCACTTAACATATGGCCTTATCTGCATCCCTTCAACACCTGCACCAAAACATATGGCCTCATCTTTAGCACCATATCAGGTATCCTACGTCTGCACACCACCATCTCACTACCCAAATAAAATGTGTGACCTCATCTTTAACCTAACCCCATTTGTAGGAACCCAACTGAAAATGGTACCTATGGACGCGACGACAGAATTCATCCCGTGCCTGCTGCTCTCCCCATTTCCCACAAGCCCCTGCACTCCGTGCTCATTACCATCAGCATCACGTGCAACCAAAAATCCAACCTGGCGAATGACCCCGTTGGGCATGTCAAGCATTTCACATGGCATACTGCCGCACGCCCCGAGTGTCTCACCTCCATACAAACAACAAGGTAAAGGCGGCAGATGTTAGCATTAGCGGCAACACGGCACAACACAAGAAGCCTGCATTAGATGCACATAAATTGGCAGCCCTTATGGCTCGCTTGTCCTAAGGCATCGTTCTTTTATTTATTTATTTTTGCAGTTTCAAAAAAGGTGTTTGTGGTTCAGAGCGCACATCACCTGTGTGTTCTCTATAGCACACCTGCCATTTTTTTTTTTTTTATTACAACTTCTCAGAGGATTTTAAATTAACACGGAGATGGGAAGATGAGAAGCATGAAGCCGTAGGTGCAATGGAGGAGCTGAACATACAAAGATTTTCCACCTCTTAACTTTTTGCAGCACCTATAACCCTACACCCCCTTGGAAAAGCCTGACGGGGGGGCTGCTTGTCACACTCATTGCATGTTATAAAGAGTTACCTGGATCCATCTATTTTTTTACTCCTTAAAATGTGTTTTTCGTTGGATTTTAACATTTCACCAATTAACACATACTTAATTATCTTATCATTAATTACAGGTATGATTTTCGGAGTTTAGGTAAAGGTAGGTATTAATAGGCCTGGAAGGAATTTATTAAAATCAGAAGAGTCTGTGTTCGAAAAAAAAGTGAGCTAGAAAGCCAATAAAAGGTCAAAATAGCCAAAACCGGGATAAAAGGGATGCCAGACTGAGACCTCCTCATAAAGATCTTTGCTGGTATGAATATCAGGTCTGATATTTTTACTTTATACAGTACTGGTCAAATGTTTTTAGGCAGGTGTATAGAAATTTTAAAAATATATAGTATGTAGAAAAAAAAATTTGCACAGGTGAAAACAAAAAATATACAAATATAAAAATGACAAGAAAAGCTGCTGGCAAAAAACACAACAGAACAAATTGTGTGAAAACATAGAAAAAACATTTCTGTGCTATATAAGCAATAGTAAAATGGTGCAAATAAATAAAATAAACAACAGTCCATAAAATGTTTCCACATATGGATAGGTGGTAACAAAGCCTTTAAAAACGTATCCAAAATAAATGACCATTCACCCAAGTGCGCCTTCACCGTAATCAAGTAAGATGTACGCTTACCAGATCCCTAGACTCCACATTATAGGAGTCTTGATAAGCATGGGATTACAAATCATGGCAAATCCATCCATTTGAAATAGGTGGACATAGTGTCATGGCAGACCATGCCGACTCCTAATCGCTCTCATGGATGTCCCATAAAGAAGAAAGGAGTATCCACATAGTGTAAAACTATATGAGGATTTATAAAGAATAAGCACTGCTAAAAAACTTACAGATCCAGTAAAGATTCAGCATGTAAATACAAAGATTCCCGGGCTGGGATCCACTGGTACAGAGATCAAACTTGCGTGGTGTTGACAGACAGACTCCGCCCTACATGTTTCGTCAATTATGACGTCCTGTAGGGTGGAGCCTATGTCAACAGCACACACGTTTGATCTCTGCACCAGTGGATCCCAGCCAGGGAATCTTTGTATTTACATGCTGAATCTTTACTGGATCTGTGTAAGTTTTTAGCAGTGCTTATTCTTAATAAATCATCATATCGTTTTACACTAAGAATAAGCACTGCTAAAAACTTACACAGATTTATTTTTTTGACACTGTCCTTTTAGAAAAAAAATTTTTGGGTCACTTTTATTCCTAATACAAAGAATGTAAACATCCCTTGTAATAGAAAAAAAGCATGACAGGACCTCTTAAATATGAGATCTGGGGTCAAAAAGACCTCAGATCTTACATTTACACTTAAATGCAATAAAAAAAAAAAAAATTAATTTGAAAAAAAAACCAAAAAAACTCTCCTTTAAGAACATTGGGCGGAAGTGACATTTGGACGTCACTTCCGCCAGTCAATGCTATGGGGGCCATCTTCCCCTTACTCGTCAGCCAGCCAAACAGGAGAGAGGAACCGATTGTCTCCGCTGCTACCGGCGGCTCCGGTAAGCGGTGACCACCGGAGCGCGGCGGGAGTGGGCTCTCTCCCTTCCCTGATAAAAGTGATCGGTGAATATGCTGCAGAGGCCACTTTTATCTATAAGTGGACCGCCGGCTGAAGAAGAGAATACCGGGGTTATGACAGCTATCTGCCGCCATAACAACAGTACTCCACTTCAAACAGCTGACGTATAACGATGGCAAGCGGTCCGCAAGTGGTTAAACGAGCGGCACATTACCGCGAATGCGGCCCTACTGTGAAAGGGGTCTTAGCCATATGTGGAAACATTTTATGGACTGTTTGTTATTTAATTGATTAGGGCTCTGTGGGGGCCAAACCATCACATCCAGGACTCCTTGTTTTTCTTTACACTGAAGACCCTTCCTTTTGACATTGGCTGCATGTTTGGGGTTGTTGTCCTGCTGCAAAATATGTTTGGGGCCAATCACACGCCTCCGTGATGGTATGGCATGATGGATAAGTATCTCCCTGTAAAGTGGGAAAGGGATGGGGGCCCATTCGAGGAGAAACAGTGTGGGGGGGGGGGGCATTGCAGGCAGTACCAGCTTGCTCGTTAAATGTCACACAGCGTTTGTATCAGCTCTATACTCTATTAAGGGTCCACCTCACCCCAGAAAGGTTATTTAAAATGGGGGTAAGAGAGGATCTGGTCTGCTCTGGACGTCTTTGAGACCATGGTGACATAATTCATCTTTTATGGCGTTGCCCAAAGTTACATCTTTTCTGGACGGGCATTCTCAAAACCATTATAAGGGGTTTCAGGCCAGCATCCAGGCAAATCCTAAACCATTGATATTGGGTATATTGGATGATCTCCCAATTAAAGATATTCCTAAACAAGCCATAGGTAGAGTACTCTTCCAGGCCCGTAAACTAATTCTCCAGCATGGAGTGAATTGCTCAGATGGGAGACATGTTACGATTAGAGAAATATATCTTTCAACGCAGAGGTTACCCGGGTAAATTTGATAAATTAAGGTCCCCGTGGCTACATAATCCAGGTCAGTCTCCAGTTGATTTAATATTAGACCAACTACTTATGTAATTTAATGTTTCTGATGCCTCTGATGGAACATTTGGGTTTTGGGATTCTATGTGGGATGTGGATACGGGAGGTGGTTTTATTGGTGGAATTTGGTACTTTTCTGATTTACATTTTTTCTCTATGTGTACGTTCTGGCATATGTACTATTTGGCAATGTTTTGTCTTCCTTTTTTTTTTATCTCCAAAAATAGAAGTATCTGCGTGTATTTCTCAACATTGGAGGACACCACTGGTCTGGGAACGTTGAGAATCATAGACGCAGTGGTTAGCCAAGGAAACATCGTGCTTACTTCCCTTCCACACGAGAAGATGTCCATCAGTGCCATCAGCACAGAAATGGCAGAAACCAGTGGGATCCAGATACACCCATCTACTGTCTGGAGAGGTCTGGCCAGAAGTGGTCTTCATGGAAGAATTGCAGCCAAAAAGCCACAGCTCTGACGTGGAACCAAGGCTAAGTGACTCAACTATGCAGGAAAACCTAGGAAATGGGGAGCAGAAAATTGGCAGCGGGTGCTCTGGACTGAGGAGTCAAAATGTGAAATATTTGGCTGTATCAGGAGGCAGTTTGTTTGGTGAAGGGCTGGAGAGCGGTAGAAGAATGAGTGTCTGCAGTAATCTGTAAAGCATGGTGGAGGTTCCTTATAAGTTTGGGCCTGCATTTCTGCAAATGGATTTGGAGATTTGTTCAGGATCAATGGTGTCCTCAATGCTGAGAAATACAGGCAGATACCTATCCATCATGTCATATCATCAGGGAGGTGTGTGACTGGCTCCAAAATGTATTCTGCAGCAGGACCACCACCCCAAAAATTCAGCCAGTGTTATTAAGAATTATCTTTAGTATAAAGAACAACAAGGAGTCCTGGAAGTTATGGGTTGGCCCCAACAGAGCCCTGATCTCACCATCATGATCTCACCATCTACCTAGAAGAATTGATACAGGTATGAAAGGAAAGGGCGGTCACACCAAATATTGATTGGATTTGGTTTTCTCTTATGTTCATTTACTTTCCATTTTGTTAATTGATAAAAATAAAACTCTTAACACTTCTATTTCCGAAAGCACTCTTCATTTACAGCATTTTTTTTTTTTTTACACCTGTAAAACTTTTGTACAGTACTGTATGCCTCACAACGAAGAGGTCCTTTTAAAAAGAGACAAATGGGCAGATGTTATGTAGAAATAAATACATTGAGCTGGTACAGTTTTTTATTTTTATATATAAAACAAAGATCAGCTTTAATGATGGTCTCACCTGTTTTATCTTCTGAGCTGCCCAGAGCTGAAAAACAGAAAAAAAAAGAAAAAGTGATGTCCACGTCCCACAAACATTGTCACATACTACAGATAGTCAGAAGATAGGTGTCTTTATTCCTTCGTAAAAAACTCAGGGACACAGCATTTTTTACTGCAATCTTTAGCGTTTCTATTGGGGGGGGGGGGGGGGGTAAGTACACATTTAAGCGGAATTAAACCCTTCCTGTCCTTTTTAGCCAAGGAAGCCGCCATCTTGGCCTCTGTTTGATCTTCAACTGCCATGATGCTGCACATGTGATCAGTTAAGACACCAGTCATTTGATGGTTTGACAGTTTGTTTGAGAGCACAAGCAATGTGACAATTACATTCCCAGCATTCCAGGAACTTTTTTTAACCGCTTGCCGACCGCCCTATAGCACTTTTACTGCTACAGGGCTGCCATGCTACATATTTGTGATCCTGCACTTCCGGCTATCACCATAGCTCTGAGAAGCTCTTGCGTTCAAGCACACTATTAAGGTAACACTTTGTTTTAGTATCACAAAGTTTTTCATTACTCTATTTCCATTTCCAATATTTATGGTGAATCTTAATGGACCTACCTATCCACATAGATATACCCATCCTATCATATATACCTAACCACATAGATGTTCACCTACAACGGCAGCTTGTGTTCTGGGGATGATGCCTGTGCATGTCTGCCCCGTGCTGGATTCCAAACCACCTCAGCTCCCGGGATGGACAGCCTTTTAGGCCCAGCTTCCACTCATACCACAGCTCGGTATATTTCGTAAGTGCCCAGAACTGACACATTGTCTCTTCTGGTTGCACCTAGTCAATCCTTTTGACGTCAATATATTCTGTTGTTTCAGAAAGCCTATAGCATCTGCCCCTGAGGAAGTGTATTCACAGAAACACGTCAGGCACCAAGGATGTAGCTATATGCCCTAATAGGACTCTATTCAGATATACCATTTTTATGATCTATACAATTTTATATTCATTTTTTATCATGCCGTCAATGTGCTACCTGGCCTATATATGTACTGATCTCATGCCATTTGACTATAACTATCTAGTGCTATGTTACCAAGATGACCAGTATGTAAATGTATTAATGTTGGTTATGCTATGTGCGTATGTACATGCTACCTTTTATACATGTGATATATTTTTACCATATACCTATGCAATAAAAATGTGATATTCTTATCCTAACCCCAACCAGTCAACTGCTTCATTTAAAGTTCCAAATACCCTTTTCTTTGGAACTTCCAGCTATTGGAAGCTGGCAGGCTCCCGCTGTGATTCTACACAGCAGGTCCCGCAGACCCGATGTCTGCCGGAACCCACTGATCGTTCTGTACACAGGCAGAGCAGTGATTTGCCTATGTAAACAAGGCAGATTGTCGTTCTGTCAGTACAGAAGGCATGGATCCTGTGTTCCTGTAAAGCAGGGGCCAGGAGTGCAGCAAAGTCAGATGACAAGTCGTACCCCATGTTGTTGTCCAATTCATATATGTGCGACTTAAAGTTGCAGAGACTTCAACGTAGTTCATGCACTACTTTGGTCCAACTTTTACGCAACTTGAGGGTCACAGACTTCAAAGTTAACCCTCAAAAGTTGCAAAACCCTCAAAAGTTACATGAAAGTCGTACCTGAATGTTTTACATGCAAGAGTGGTGCAACAGTTGTCCGTTATCTTTGGTCAAAGCCAAAGTCACATCCAAGTCATACCCATTCAAAGTTGCACTCCAAAGTCGAGTTACTTTGGAGTCCTACAAATGTGAATGGAGCCTTATGCCCCGTACACACGGTCGGACATTGATCGGACATTCCGACAACAAAATCCTAGGATTTTTTCCGACGGATGTTGGCTCAAACTTGTCTTGCATGCACACGGTCACACAAAGTTGTCGGAAAATCCGATCGTTCTGAACGCGGTGACGTAAAACATGTACGTCGGGACTATAAATGGGGCAGTAGCCAATAGCTTTCGTCTCTTAATTTATTCTGAGCATGCGTGGCACTTTGTGCGTCGGATTTGTGTACACACAATCGGAAATTCCGACAACGGATTTTGTTGTCAGAAAATTTTATAGCCTGCTCTAAAACTTTGTGTGTCGGAAAATCCGATGGAAAATGTGTGATGGAGCCCACACACGGTCGGAATTTCCGATAACAAGGTCCTATTACACATTTTCCGTCGGAAAATCCGACCGTGTGTACGGTGCATTAGAGAAGCTTATAAATTCTGAACTTTGAATGAACATAGAGAAGAAAATACTGCAGATACACAGGTAAAAAACTTATATAGGAGGATTTGTTCGTCTCTGTATCACCTGAAGCCAATCACCACACTGGGTATATGTGAGGGTTTACAACCACTTTAATTAATTTTTAAAAGAGGAGTATGTGTTTTGTTTTGTTTTTCCCATATTCATACTCACCTAGGTGGATGCTGCATCTGTCCCCCGCTGCCTCTGCACTGAGAAGCAAGAGATGAAACACCGCCGATGCCTCGGATCCCTCACCTCCCCGAGCAGAGAGCTGCTGCCTGTCAGTCAGCAGCTCTCCGCTCTGCACCCCCTGCTCACTGGAGCGCTGAGCTGTGGAGGGGGCGGGGATCGACCGCCTCAGCCTCTCAGCGGCTCGCTGAGAGGCTGAGACGGCTATCAGTCCAGGCACCTGGCAGATCCAGAACTCATTGTCGTGATGACGCAATGCTTGAACAGACCACTCTCTGATGAAAACAGGTCACAGGAGTCCAAAACGAATTGCACTCCTGTGACCCAGAAGAGAAGTAGAGCCAAACGAGCTGAGGCTGGACTTTCCCTTTAACATTCAAAGCAAACTCCCCCATCCATTCATGTCTCCATGCTTTATTTTGCTGAGAAATCACTTTGAAAAACACCCCCTAGTAAATTTTACCTGTGGCCATCTTGAGTAAGGGCAGATAATTCATGTAGCATTTACTTTCTGCAATACATCTGCCCTTAGCTAAGGCATGCAGGCAGGAGGGTGTGCTTAAATCTTGAATAAGAGCTGGCACTTCTGTAAAATCTAGAAGCAGCTAGCCTTTATAATCACCAGAACAACGCATTAAAGTCACACAAAAATACCAACGCGTTTCGGCCTTCAGGCCTTTATCACGGCCCACTGATTAACCACTTGCCTACTCTGACACTCATCTCCTACGTGTAAAAATCATAATTTTTTTGGCTAGAAAACTACTTTATTTTATTTTTTTAAGCAGAGACCCCATAACATAAAATAGTGGATGTTGCATATTTTTATGCCACACTATATTTGCACAATGGTTTTCCAAAGCAATTTTTTAAAGTACAGTTTATTGAGTTTTAAATTTGCAAAAACACAATACCCAATTGTTTGGTAAAATATAAAAGATGATGTTACACTGAGTAAATAGATACCCAACATGCCACGCTTTAAAATTAAGTACGCCTGGAGAATGGCGCCAAAAAAAAACAGTACCTAAAAATCTCCATGGTCGACACTTTCATAAGTCGGTTTTCAATTATATGCCTTAGCGCGGGGGGTCTCCAAACTTTCTTACTGTCCTCCAGACTTTAGGGGGGCCGGAATGCGGCCAGCAGCAAAAGAACATTTTTCTGGCATCAGTGGGGGTAAACAGTGCCCCGTCTTTGGCATTAGGGGGAAGAATAGTGCCCCATTGTTGATGTCAGTGGCAGGAATTATGCTCCATTTCTGGCATCAGAAGGCAGAATAGTGTCTTATATCAGTGGGATGAATAGTGCCCCAAGAGACACTGTTTGGAGACCCCTGCCTTAGAGCATAATAATAATATTTCTGGGTATAAGCAGTGTTTCCAAATACAGTGCCTTGCAAAAGTATTCACCCCCCTTGGCATTTTTCGTGTTTTGTTGCCTCACAACCTGGAATTAACATGGATTGTTTGAGGATTTGCATCATTTAATTTACAGAACATGCCCGCAACTTTGAAGATTTTTTTTTTATTATAAAGCAAAAACAAATAGGACAAAATAACAGAATAAGTCAATGTGCAGAACTATTCACCCCCTAAAGTCAATACTTTGTAGAGACACCTTTTGCGGCTATCACAGCTCCAAGTCACTATGAGCTTGCCACATCTTACCACTGGGATTTTTGCCCATTCCTCCTTGCAAAACTGCTCCAGCACCTTAAAGTTGGATGGTTTGAGCTTGTGAACAGCAATCTTTAAGTCTGACCACAGATTTTCTATTGGATTGAGGTCTGGGCTTTGACTAGGCCATTCCAACATATTTACAGGTTTCCCCTTAAACTACTCAAGTGTTGCTTTAGCAGTGTGTTTGGGGTCATTGTCCTGCTGGAAGGTGAACCTCCGTCCTAGCCTCAAATCACACACAGGTGGTGCAGGTTTTGTTTAAGAATATCCCTGTATTTAGCACCATCTATCTTTCCCTCAACTCTGACCAGTTTCGCAGTCCCGACTGCTGAAAAACATCCCCACAGCATGATCCTGCCACCACCATGTTTCACAGTGGGGATGGTGTTCTTTGGGTGATGTGATGTGTTGGGTTTGCACCAGACATAGCATTTTCTTTGATGGCCAAAAAGTAAAATTTTAGTGTCATCAGACCAGAGCACCTTCCTCCATACATTTTGGGAGTCTCCCACATGCCTTTTCACAAACTCAAAACGTGCCATTTTGTTTTTCGCTGAAAGTAATGACTTTCTTCTGGCCACTCTGCCATAAAACCCAACTCTATGGAGCGTACGGCTTATTGTCGTCCTACGTACAGATACTCCAGTCTCTGCTGTGGGATTCTGCAGCTCCTCCAGGGTTACCTTAGGTCTCTGTGCTGCTTCTCTGATTAATGCCCTCCTTGCCCGGTCCGTGAGTTTTGGTGTGCGGCCGTCTCTTGGCAGGTTTGCTGTTGTGCCATGTTCTTTCCATTTGTTTATGATAGATTTGATGGTGCTCCTAGGGATCATCAAAGATTTGGATATTTTTTTTATAACCTAACCCCGACTTGTACTTCTCAACAACATTGTCCCTTACTTGTTTGGAGAGTTCCTTGGTCTTCATGGCAGTGTTTGGTTAGTGGTGCCTCTTGCTTAGGTGTTGCAGCCTCTGGGGCCTTTCAAAAAGGTGTGTATATGTAATGACAGATCATGTGACACTTAGATTGCACACAGGTGGAGATCATTTCACTAATTATGTGACTTCTGAAGGTAATTGGTTGCACCAGAGCTTTTTATGGGCTTCATAACAAAAGGGGGTGAATACATACACACATGGCAATTATCAGTTTTTTTAATCTCTGAAAAATTGTATATATTTTTCTAATTTTACTTCACCAACTTAGACTAGTGTGTTCTGATCCATCACATATAATTCAGATGAAAAAAAAAACATTGAACTAAAGGCTGTAATATAACAAAATAGGTAAAAAGCCAAGGGAGGTGAATACTTTTGCTAGGCACTGTGTATGCCTTAGAGCATAATAATAGAAATAATAAATAATAATAATATTTCTGAGTAAAAGCAATGTTTCCATGTATATGCCTTGGGACTAAATAATAATTATTATTATTATTTAGTCCCAAGGCATATAAATGGAAACATTGTTTTTTACTCAGAAATATTATGATGAATATTATTATGCTCCAAGGCATATAATTGAAATCTTTGCTTATACTCATAAATATTTTTATAATTATTATTTCTGGGTATAAGCAGGGATTTCAATTATATGCCTTGGAGCATAATAATAATAATAATAATCATAATATTTCTGGGTAAAAGCAGTGTTTCCATTTATATGCCTTGGGACTAAATAATAATATTAATATTTCTGGGTATAAGCAGAGATTTCAATAATATGCCTTAGAGCATAATAATAATAATAATAATCATAATAATAATTCTGGGTATAAGCAGAGATTTCAATAATATGCCTTAGAGCATAATAATAATAATAATAACAATAATAATAATAATAATATTTCTGGGTATAAGCAGTGTTTCCAATAATATGTCTTGGAGCATAATAATATTATTTAGTCCCAGGGCATATAAATGGAAACGCTGCTTATACTCAGAAATATTATTATCCTTTCCTTTTTATTGGCATTATTATTTTTGCTGCATTGCTTTTTATGTCCCCCCTGCAATCAATATAAAGGCTCTGTCTTTTACAAGGCAATCTTGCACATTTTACAGTGTTCACACGTATGGCTGGGAAAACATTTAATGAGCAGGGCCAGGGAGCTACACAACATCACCTCTAATCAATATTTTCTCCAGCCGCTGGCTGTAGAATGAGAACTCCTGGGTTGTCCAACCAATTACAGGTAATTCCAGAGATTTGGGAGCATCCTGGGGATTCCTCTGACTGATGCTCCAGATTTTTAATTATTTGTCACTCATACAAGTCAGGAGGATCACAAACTATGATTGAACGATTCCCCATTTGTCTACTAAATCAGCATAAAACCGCAGAGATGATTGTGTATTGTCTGTCTTTATTGTAGAAATGGACCTCACTTCATAATTACAGAGCAATGTGATCACAGCAATACAAGGCAACCAATCATCTCTGACCGTTTTATGTGTCTGGTTGTTGGGTATTAGTCTTCTTCATGAAGCCAGGAGCTCTATACCTATTAGCGGGCACTACGGTCTTTTAGGTATAAGGACTTCTGTACATGGATGCATGGCTGTACAGAGGAAAATACGTTTGGCGTTCTGCAGCCCAACTGCGGTGTAATTTTGCCCATTGATATGCAATAGAAAATATACTCAGTGCGACTAGATGTGCAAAACCTCCAAAACCCACGCCCCTCAATGTGACCATGACAGCCAAATGTGAAAACTATTAGTATAAAAATCCACTTTTGCATACAGTCTGTAGTATTTTCTCACTACCACTTAGTAGTGCTGTACTATGATTGTGCCTTGCTTTTCCCTGTCAATGAAAGGTGTGACTGACTGTAACAGTATACGACTAAGGGTCTGCATGCATGCTTTCAGGTGTACACCCCTTGCATTCAACATCAGTTTGAGACACTTCTGAGCTCAATCATAATTCATTGACAGATTCATTTGACTTGGGTTGGATACCTTCCAACTGGCAGTTGACCTCCATCTGACATGTTTTGATCTGCAGTTGACCTCCCTTTGACCTGTTTTGATCTGCAGTTGACCTCCCTTTGACCTGTTTTGATCTACAGTTGACCTCCCTTTGACCTGTTTTGGCCTCCTCCTGACCTGCAGTTCCCCTGAAGCTGCCCTCCTGACCTTTTTTGATCTGCAGTTAACCTCCTTCTGACCTGCACTTGAGGTCTTTTTGACCTGCATTTGACCTCCTTTCGACTCACATTTGACCAACTTTTAAGCTGCACCAACCCATTGACCTGTTTTCAGCTGCAGTTGTCCTCTGTTTGGTCAGTTTTGACCTGTAGTCAAGCTGTACAGTTGACTTCCTTCTGACATGTGTTTAGCTGAAACCAACCTCCTTTTGCACTGTTGTGACCTCCTTCTGACTTACATTTGACCACCTTCCAAGCTGCATCAACTCATTGACCTGTTTTCAGCTGCAGTTCTCCTTTTGGCCTGTTTTGACCTGCTTTGCCTTGCAGTTGACCTCCTTCTGACCTTTTTTGATCTGCAGTCGACCTCCTTCTGACCTGCTTTCCACCTGAAGTTGCCCTCTTGACCTGTTTTGACCTGCAGATAATCTGATCCGCAGCTGACCTCCTTCTGACCTGATTTGAATGGAGGTTGTCCTCGTTTTGACCAGCAACTGACTTTCTTCAGACCCACATTTGACCGCCTTATAAGCTGCATCCACATGTTGATCTGTTTTCAGCTGCAGTCATACTCCTTTTGGCTTGATTTGACCTGTAGTTAAGCTGTACACAGTTAACTTCCTTCTGACCTGTGTTTAGCTGAAACTGACCTCCTTTTGGACTGTTTTGACCTGTAGGTGACCTCCTTCTGACTCACATTTGACCACCTTCAAAGTTTCATCAACCCACTGACCTGTTTTCAGCTGCAGTTGTTTTCCTTTTGGCCTGTTTTGACCTGTAGGTGACCGTTTTTTTCTTGCAGTTGATGTCATTCTGACCTGTTTAGATCTGCAGTCGACCTCCTGACCTGCATTTCACCTGAAGTTGCCTCCTTGACCTGTTTTGATCTGCAGTTGACCTCCTTCTGACTTTTGACCTGCACTTTAGCTCTTTCAGACCTGCATTTGACCTCCTTTTGACCACCTTCCAAGCTGCATCAACCCACTGACCTGTTTTCAGCTGCAGTTGTCCTCCGTTTGGCCTGTTTTGACCTGTAGTTGACCTCCTAGCCTGTTTTGACCTGTAGGTAACCATCTAATCTGCAGTTGATCTCCTTCTGATCTGATTTGACCTGAGGTTGTCCCCCTTTTGACCAGCATTTGAACTCCTTATAAGCTGCATCAATCGGTTGATCTATTTTCAGCTGCAGTTTTACTCCTTTTGGCCTGTTTTGACCTGTAGTTGAGCTGTTTTTCTTACAGTTGACCTCCTTCTGACCTGTGTTTAGCTACAACTGACCTCCTTTTGGACTGTTTTAACCTGCAGGTGACCTCCTTCTGACCTCCTTTTGACTCACATTTGACCACCTTCTAAGTTGCACCAACCCACTGACCGTTTTCAGCTGCAGTTCTCCTTTTGGCCTGTAATGACCTGTAGTTGATCTGTTTTGTCTTGCAGTTTTAAGGTGTATTCCACTTGCATTTGACATCAGTTTGAGACACTTCTGAGCTCATTCATAATTCATTGACAGGTGACTTTGACTTGCAGTTGGACACCTTCTGAACTGCAGTTGACTTCCTTTTGACCTGCATTTCACCTGAAGTTGCCCTCCTGACCTGTTTTGATCTGCAGTTGACCTCCTTCTGACTTGTTTTGACCTTCACTTGAGCTCTTTCTGACCTGCATTTGACCACCTTCTAAGTTGCATCAACCCACTGACCTGTTTTGATCTGCAGTTGACCTCATTCTGACCTGCACCTAAGCTCTTTCTCACCTGTATCTTACCTCATTTTGACTCGCATTTGACCTTCTAAGTTGCATCAACCCAGGGACCTGTTTTAATCTGCAGTTGACCTTCAGATTTGTTTTGACCTGCTCTTTCTGACCTGAGGTTGTCCTTTTAACCTGTTTCGACCTGCAGTTAACCTCCTTTTGTCCCGCATTTACCCACCTTCCCAGCTGTATCGCCCCACATGTAGCTGCTTTTGCATTCCCATTGACTTGTATGGGGAGTAAAGCAGTTCTGACATGAACAAAAGCCCTTTGAGCAGATACTATACATAAGTTTATTTCAGATGCCCTTTGGGGTCATACATAGGGAAGCAGGTTTCAATGATGCGATTCTAAAGATGCAGGTTTCAAGGCTGTTATTCCTGCCCTGTTCTACTGCCTAACAACTCATTGACATGAAACATTCTGAGAAGTCTAAACTTCCATCTTTAAAATAATAAGACTCTGCGCCACTATATGTGTTATAGAGTTGCCAAACCAATGTGATATACACTCACAGGCTTGGTAACTCAAATTGCTAATCATCCAATCACATGGCAGCAACTCCAATACATTTGGGCATCTAGACGTGGCAAAGACAACTTGCTGAAGTTTTAACTAAGCATCAGAATTGGGAAGAAAGGGGATTTAAGTGACTTTGAACGTGGCATGGCTGTTGGTGCCAGACGGGCTGGTCTGAGTACTTCAAAAACTGCTGATCTACTGGGATTTTCACGCACAACCATCTCTCGGGTTTACAGAGAATGGTCAGAAAAAAAGAAAATATCCAGTGAGCGGCAGTTGTGTGGAGGGACATGCCTGGTTTATTTTAGAGGAGAATGGGCAGACTGGTTGGAGATGATAGAAAGGCAACAGTAACCCAAATAACCACTCGTTACAACCAAGGTAAGCAGAATACCATCTGAACGCATAACACATAGAATCTTAAAGCAGATGGGCTACAGCAGCAGAAGAACACACCGGGTGCCACTCCTGTCAGCTAAGAACAGGAAACGGAGGCTACAATTAGCACAAGCTCACCAAAAATGGACAATAGAAGATTGGAAAAACGTTGCCTGGTCTGATGAGTCTCGATTTCAGATGGTAGGGTCAGAAATTGGTGTAAACAAAATGAAAAGTATGGATCCATCCTGCCTTGTATCACCGGTTCAGGCTGGTGGTGGTGGTGTAATGGTGTGGGGGGGATATTTTCTTGGCACACTTTGGGCCCTTTAGTAGCAAATAAGCATCGTGTAAACACCACGGCCTACCTGAGTATTGTTGCTGACCATGTCCATCCCTTTATGACTACAGTGTCCCCATCTTCTGATGGCTCCTTCCAGCACATCACCATGTCACAAAGTTCCAATCATCTCACCACTGGACAATGAGGTCCCTGTACTCCAATGGCCTCCACACTCACCACATCTCATCCAATACAGAACCTTTGGAACATTGTGTGGCATTTTATTCCATCATTTCTGGCAACGCAGTATCAGACTACTACAGTCTGTCAAGGTTGGCATATTTTACTACTACTGGATACCTGCAATCTACATATATGTATTAGTATTGTCATTATATTTTGGCTTTCTGGATCTATCCTTTCAGAGATGACCCCAATATCCGTATTACCTGGAGGTATTGTCCACGAAGTGCAGACTCTGAGCATGGCATGTATTGTGTTTTGGTCTCCCCTTAGTCCGGACGCCTCAGATGGCCACTAGGTAGATATATATTTTTGTTGTTTTGTTTTTTCTCTTTCTTTCCCCTGTCCCCCCCCCCCCCCCCTTTTTTTTCCCCCTTTCTCTGGATTGTAATGTATATATGTATAGATTACAGCCGTGAAACATGTCGGCCATCATTTGCTCTTATGCAACATATACTGTGTGTGTATCACTGTCTTGTAATTTCTGGGATTAGTTCTCCCTTTTTTATGTATATGTATGATATATATTATCTTTTGTACGCCTGTACCCCTAAAATTTCTCATTTTTATATATATATATCTGTATTGTAATAGATATGTCTGGAGTTGACTGTTAAACGCCCAATTTACATTTTTCCTTTTTTTACAATTCCTGGCTGTCTGTCCCGTCATATCTACGCCTGGCTGTCCGTCCCGTCATATCTACGTCCGGCCATCCATCCAGTCATTTAAAAGGTAGGGTTGCCACCTGTCCGGGATTCACCCAGGCAGTCCGAGTTTTGAATCATGTGTCCAGGTTTGCAACCCCCCCCCCCCCCAACTTAGGCATGCCAGGACACACCCTATTCACCCAGTGCAATTCCCCCTTTTGCCCAGGTTGCACACACCTATGCTCCCCATTAACCAAAGTACCACAACCACCCAGTGCATAGGCCCCCTCCCTCCCTTTGTCCTGCGCCAGAGCAAGTACACTAAAGGTAAGGGGGACTCAGATGTAAGGGGTGCTCTGTGGACTCTGATGTAAGGGGAAGCTTTGGGAACCCTGATTTAATGTGGAATGCTGGGAATTATGATGTTAGTGGGGACTTTGTTAAGCAGAAACCCCTTACATCAGAATTCCATTTTATACCACAGTCCACAGTGTTCCCCCGTAAAAAATAAATTGCCGTGTGCCGCTAAAGTGTTCGGGTTTGGCTTGAAGAAAAGGTGGCAACCCTATATCTAGGCCCGGCCGTCCATCCAGTCATATCTAGGCCCGGCCGTCCATCCAGTCATATCTAGGCCCGGCCGTCCATCCAGTCATATCTAGGCCCGGCCGTCCATCCAGTCATATCTAGGCCCGGCCGTCCATCCTCTCATATCTAGGCCCGGCCGTCCATCCTCTCATATCTAGGCCCGGCCGTCCATCCTCTCATATCTAGGCCCGGCCGTCCATCTGTTCATATCTAGGCCTTGATATCTATCCTGTCGTATCTAGGCCTGGCCGTCCATCCGGTCCTATCTAGGCCTGGCCGTCCATCCGGTCCTATCCAGGCCCGGCCGTCCATCCGGTCCTATCCAGGCCCGGCCGTCCATCCGGTCCTATCCAGGCCCGGCCGTCCATCCGGTCCTATCCAGGCCCGGCCGTCCATCCGGTCCTATCCAGGCCCGGCCGTCCATCCGGTCCTATCCAGGCCCGGCCGTCCATCCGGTCCTATCCAGGCCCGGCCGTCCATCCGGTCCTATCCAGGCCCGGCCGTCCATCCGGTCCTATCCAGGCCCGGCCGTCCATCCGGTCCTATCCAGGCCGGGCCGTCCATCCGGTCCTATCCAGGCCGGGCCGTCCATCCGGTCCTATCCAGGCCGGGCCGTCCATCCGGTCCTATCCAGGCCCGGCCGTCCATCCGGTCATATCCAGGCCCGGCCGTCCATCCGGTCATATCTAGGCCCGGCCGTCCATCCTGTCATATCTAGGCTTGAGCTGTCCATCCCGTCATATCTAAGCCTGGCTGTCAATCCTATAGCATCAATCCATCTGTAAACCACTGGACTGGAACAAATATTACAGATCATAAGCTCTTACTTCACTTACTGCATGCTTGAGTCACCAACTCAAAGTACTGAAGACAGAGACAGCCGGGAAACCAACATTTTCAGAAGGAGGTTGGCGATGGTGGACTATGCATCTGTCCCAGCCTGGGTTTCCTCTAAAAGTCCCCGCTTACCATATAAAAAGTTGGATGTCTGATGCCCCGTCAAAAAAAAAAAAAATCCAATTGTGATTAGATCACAGACAGGCAGCTGGGCAGAGGAGGCCTCCGATGAAGTGTGGAGTAAAATAATGATCTTGGTCACACAAAACAAGCCTATGTGCGGTTGTCAGGCGAGGGTTGGCCAGGCGCTGCGATGTGTCCGCACACCATTCAGAAGGGTGATAAAAAGGCCATTACCCATTTAGTAGGAAGCTCTTTAACCTTGGTGGCAGGAGGACGGTGGAGTGTTACCCCGCTGATTTCATGATTACATGAAGACAGAGGAAGCGAGAAGACATCAGAGTGTTTTCACACATCCAATACACAACTCTGCACACAAGAGTACGCCATCCCCAGGCTGAGCACAGCGCATATAACCAATAAAAGCATTAATTATCTCAGAGGGTCTAACATCCGTTTTCCCAGAGAAGGAACAAACCACAATTTGTGAATGCACCTTGATATGGCGCCATTTACTACACATATTAGCAAACATATGTGCAAATCTGTTTTTATTGAGCTGGCTCAGGCACATGCGTACTTTTACAAACAATGTAAATTGCCGTGTATTGTCCTGACTGAGAGACATACTGCCAGTACTTGCATAAACCTGAGCAGGCCTACAGGCCTACAAGCACAGACCCAGGCTGCCTGCATCCAGGGGCATACAGCTTTATACATGCGTAGGTTGATGCAAGTACTAACTGTGATATGGCAGTTGTTAGCTCAGAGGTGGAGAGCGTTTTTGAAAGAGAGTTTACATCAGTCATAACGGCGCTTCACGCCGGCAGTACCCACATATGCAGCTTTAACGGTGAGCGGCCATTAAATTTAAACAGAACTGTAGGGTTGCACCAATACTGGGTTATTATCGGTGAGTATAAGTACCCATACTTTCGGTGAGGTACTCGCCAATACCACTACTTTGCAGTACAATACGAAAAAAAATCAGCGCAAATCGCACTGCAAAGAATCCCATGCAATTTCCCCTACTGCTCCTGTGTGTGTATAGAAGGGAACATCTAGTGGGTGGTTTAGAACTCACGAGAGCCACTCCCTTTGCTGCCTTGGCCATGTGTTTTGGGTCATTGTCATGCTGGAATACCCATCCTTGACCCATTTTCAATGCCCTGGCTGAAGGAAGGAGGTTCTCACCCTTCTATGCAAAACAATCTCTACATAGGTGTCCCAGTCCGCCACGGCCACTGGAGGTGCTCAAAGGGCTGGAGGATAAGTTACAGGACCCCATGTGTATAGGGGCAGAAGTGATGTCAGCTTGGGGGGCAGACCGCCTCTACATCTCCTCCAGCCCTGTAAGCACCTCCAGTGGCCGTGGCGGACTGGGACACCTATGTAGAGATTGTTTTGCATAGAAGGGTGAGAACCTCCTTCCCTCAGCCAGGGCATTGAAAATGGGTCATGAATGGGTATTCCAGTATGACAATAACCCAAAACACACGGCCAAGGCAAAAAAGGGTGTGGCTCAAGAAGAAGCACACTAAGGTCCTGGAGTGGCCTAGCCAGTCTCCAGACCTTAATCCCATAGAAAATATGTGGAGGGAGCTGAAGGTTCACGTTACCAAACGTCAGCCTGGAAACCTTAATGACTTGGAGAGGATCTGCAAAGAGGAGTGGGAGAAAATCCCTCCTGAGATGTGTGCAAACCTGGTGGCCAACTACAAGAAACGCCTGACCTCTGTGATTGCCAAAAAGGGTTTTGCCACCAAATACCAAGTCATGTTTTGGGAAGGGGTGAAATACTTATTTCACTCATTAAAATGAAAATCAATTTGAAACTTTTTTGAAATGCGTTTTTCTGGATATTGTTGTTGTTATTCTCTCGCTGTTAAAATAAACCGACCATTAAAATTATAGACTGATCGTTCCTTTGTCAGTGAGCAAACGTACAAAATCAGCAGGGGGGTCAAATACTTTTTCCCCCCTCACTGTACCATGACAGGGCCTGGCACTGTCACACAACTTATTCCCACCTACAAGCCATTCATTACTATGGGGGCGTAATGCAGCAGCTTTGTCTCTCAGTTGGGACTACATGCCGCTAATAACATTGTATGCCAAAAAGCACATTTGTGCAGAAAGATGGAACGATGGAAAAAAGTGAAAATATGATTTTATTTAAAAAAAAAAAAAAAAAAAGTGAATTGTGATACACAGTACTTTGGAAAAACAAAATTTAATAAACTTAGGGCTTGAATTTGTTTTAGGGTGGTTAAGATTCCCTCGTGAGAGGACATCTTTGAGAAGATTAGGCAATGGTTGACAAGGACCAAGGCCAGTCTCAGGAGGAACCATCAAGAAGACAGATCCTCAAATACTTTTAAACAGTATACTGTTCATAATGGGATCAAACATACAGTATACACCGATCAGCCATAACTTAACGATCACCCAATATTGAGTAGGTTCCCCTTTTGCCACCTGACCCCATCAAGACATGGACTCCACTAGACCTCTGAAGGTATGCTGTGGTATCTGGCACCAAGCCGTCAGGAGCAGATCCTTTAACCACTTCAGTCCCTGAAGGTTTTACCCCTTTAATGACCAGGCCTAGGGCTTAGTACTTGGTGGAGAAACCCTTGTTAGCAATCGCAGAGGTCAGACATTTCTTGTTGTTGGCCACCAGGTTTGCACACATCTCAGGAGGGATTTTGTCCCACTCCTCTTTGAAGATCCTCTCCAGGTCATTAACCACTTCCATACCGGGCCGATTCTGGCACTTCTCTCCTACATGTAAAAATCATATTTTTTTGCTAGAAAATTACTCAGAACCCCCCAACATTATACATGTTTTTTTAGCAGACACCCTAGGGAAGTGATGGTGAACCTTGGCACCCCAGATGTTTTGGAACTACATTTCCCATGATGGTCTTCTACACTGCAGAGTGCATGAGTTTCATGGGAAATGTAGTTCCAAAACATCTGGGGTGCCAAGGTTCGCCATCACTGCCCTAGGGAATAAAATGGCAGTCGTTGCAACTTTTTATCTAGCACGGTATTTGCGCAACAAATTTTCAAACGCGTGAATTAAAACTTAACAAACAGTAAATTTAGCGCAATTTTCTTTTGGTATAATGTGAAAGATGATGTTACGCAGAGTAAATAGATACCCAACATGTCACACTTTAAAATTGCGCACACTCATGGACTGTTCTGCCGTCCACCCGTGACTGCTCCCCAATTGGGTGGCCGGCATCCGCCGGGCTCGCTGATTGGCTCCCCCTGTGGCCAATCAGCATGTGATCGCGCCTCCGGCGGCGCACGCCTGCCCCCAGTGGCTATTGAAAAAAAATCACGCATATGTACAGCAGGCGATCCGGAACTGGTTAAATACTGTAAATTGTGAGGTGGGGCCCTCCATGGATTGGACCTATTTTTATCAGCACATCCCAGAGATGAAAAATTAAGTAAAATATAATAATTGGAACCGCGTTCTCTAAAATTAAAAAGTGAAAGTGCAAAAAAGTGCTAAAATTGCATAAACCAGTGACCACAAACACAACAAATTATGAATTATACATCTCAGAGATGCTTGGTTGGACTGAAATTTGGAAGGCAACTCAACACCTCAAACTCATTGCTGTGTTCCTCAAACTATTTGTTGAACCATTTTTGCAGGGCGCATTATCCTGCTGAAAGAGGCCACTGCCATCAGGGAATATTGTCCCATGAAGGGGTGTACTTGCTCAGCAACAAGGTTTAGGTAGGTGGTACCTACCAAGTAACATCCACATGAATGGCAGGACCCAAGGTTCCTCAGCAGAACATCACCCAAAGCTTCACACTGCCTCCACCGGTTTGTCTTCTTCCCATATTGCATCCTGGTGCCATCTCTTCCCCAGGTAAGCAACGCTCACACACCCAGATATCCACAGAAAACGGCAGTGTATGGTAAACGACGAGATGGGTGAAGCCACCCAGCCTAGCGCGAGTAATCCGTATCCTCACTGCAATCAAATCGGACCTCCAGTCTTCCCTCCAGTCCTGCACAGTTGTAGCGGCTCCTCCCCTGGACTGAAATGGTTTTCTCTGATTTCACTGCACACTGTGAGCTTCTCACCATGTACATTAGAAACTGCAGCAAGTCAGATAGAGCCCCGCCTTAGTTCCTGCCTGAAGGACCTCCAGTGTCATCTAGTTTCAAAACAGCTGGAGGGCCAAGGTTGCCTACCCCTAAATCTAGTGCTTTGACTGTCCTCAGCCCACCCCTCTTCTCACATGTGGGGGCTACCTAGGGCAGTCTGCATGCAAATGCAGTGTGCATAGAAACGGCCACTCCTCCAAACTGACACCCACCCTAGGGTTGCCACCCATCCGGGATTCACCCGGACAGTCCGGCTTTTAGACTACCTAACACCAAGACACATTATTCAGACCAACCTGTGGCTCCCTAAAAGGGGGGGCTGGAAATTTGAAGCCCAGCAGCCGGCAAATACATCATTGATGAAAGGTGCCGATGCCTGATCATGCCTGATCATCCACTGTCTGACTGAAGTCTCCCCCCCCTCCTTCTTTCTCCTGCCTGTAGCGGCGGCCCGTCCATAAGGGGCGCCGCCCCCCTAATCTCCATGCAGGGTACCTAATCTCCATGCAGGGCACCAGACACATTGAGTTCTACAGGGGTTTTTTTTTTGTGAAGCACATGATAAGAGCCGGAGGCTCTAATTGGCTTCAAAAAGGTTGGGCTCGGGGCGCAGAGCCCCGTGCCCCATGCCCACCCACTTGTGACATTAGCGAATCAACATTCGCTATGGTCTTCCTGCTTCTCCTGCCAGCCAATCAGGACAGGAAGCGGGTCCCAAGACCAGATTGGCCGGGAGGAGAAGCGACCAGATTGGCCAGAAGAAGAAGCGACCAGATTGGCCAGAAGAAGAAGCGACCGGATTGGCCAGGAGGAGAAGCGACCGGATTGGCCAGAAGAAGAAGCGACCGGATTGGCCAGGAGGAGAAGCGACCGGATTGGCCAGGAGGAGAAGCGACCGGATTGGCCAGGAGGAGAAGCGACCGGATTGGCCAGGAGGAGAAGCGACCGGATTGGCCAGGAGGAGAAGCGACCGGATTGGCCAGGAGGAGAAGCGACCGGATTGGCCAGGAAGAGAAGCGACCGGATTGGCCAGGAGGAGAAGTGACCGGATTGGCAAGGAGGGGAAGCGACCGGATTGGCCAGGAGGGGAAGCGACCGGATTGGCCAGGAGGAGAAGCGACCGGATTGGCCAGGAGGAGAAGCGACCGGATTGGCCAGGAGGAGAAGCGACCGGATTGGCCAGGAGGAGAAGCGACCGGATTGGCCAGGAGGAGAACCTGGGGAAGCCGCCCGCAACTTGGGGTAAGTGTGGGGCTGGCGGGCTTGCAAGCGGTCGAGGGGGGGGGGTTGGGTTTGTTTGCAGGGGGTAAGGTAAAGGGGGACTCAGATGTAAGGGGTGCTCTGCGGATTCTGATAGAGGTAGAAAAGGAGGGGGCACCCAATATCCAATGAAATGCAAGTCGAGAGGTGGATTTGAGGTTGCTTATTGAAAGTAGCAACAAATGGTCAAGCCAACGTGTTTCGGGGGAAAAAAAAAAAAAAAAAAAGACTCCACCATCAGCAAACAGCAGCAGCCCTGAGGAAGGAGAACGGGGAAAGATCCCAAACGAGTGCGTCGGACACCAAAATTAGAATGCAACTACAAAACACAGCGGACACAGATCATTCCGATTTTGGTGTCATTTGAGATCTTTCCCCGTTCACCATCAGCAAACAGCAGCAGCCCTGAGGAAGGGGGAGTCCTTTTCGTTCCCCGAAACACGTTGGCTTGACCATTTGTTGCCACTTTCAATAAACGACCTCAAATCCACCTCTCGACTTGCATTTCATTGGATATTGGGTGCCCCTCCTTCTACCTCTATCAGAATCCGCAGAGCACCCCTTACATCTGAGTCCCCCTTTACCTTAGTGTAATCACTTACTAGGAGGCAGGAGAGAGAAGGGGGGGGGGGGGACTAGCACATGTGGAAATGACCTCAAGGCCGTACCCAAAAGGCAGCAGCCTATGCCCCCCCCAAAAAAGGGCTCACCACCTCCTCCTGGTATAGTGGGGCCTAAAGCATCAGAAAAGAGAAAACTCTTCCAATCCGCTCCCCACCATCAACTGACCAATGACCCGCAACCGACCGAGTCAGTCCAGCGCGATCGATCTCCAACCCTACAGAACCCGCACATTCTGATGTAAGGCTTTAGGAATCGGATTTAAAGGGGGAATACTGGAAACTCTGATGTAAGTGGGAGCTTTGGTGAGCAGAAGCCGCCTTACATAAGAGTTCCTCCTTAAAATTTTTTTTTTTTTAAATTGCTTTGTGCTGCTAAAGTGTTCGGGTTTGTCTTGAAGAAAATGTGGCAACCTGAACCCGGCCATCAAGGCAATTTGATATGTGCAGAGCTCCTCCTACCGCTTGCATCAGGACTGAGGGCTGGAGAGACGTACTGACGCCGGATGCTGGGATGTTTTCAGGAAGCTGTGTACAGCACCCTTCTGGCCCCTCCCACCAGCCATGATCTGCCTGCATTGCATAGCGATGCCCAGAGACCCGGTGTTGTCACTGGCTGTAAATTAAGGTGTGTGATGGAAAGGTTTAGTTTACATTTTTTTTATTTCATGTTGCGGAGAGGCGGAGGGGTGGAGGGGCGGATTTGGGGGGCAAAATATAATCAAATGATACATCTTTAAAAATTAAAAGTTCTTTGCACACATTTTATTTTTGTTTATTGATTTGTCCAAGCAGTGGGCGGGCTCATGGGAGGAGTTATGCAAATATCTAAATGTCTTGATGGCCGGGTTCAGGTTGCCACTTTTTCTTCAAGCCAAACCTGAACAGTTTAGCAGCACAAAGCAATTTTTATTTTTATTTTTGTAAGGGGGATGCTGTGGACTCTGGTGTAAAGGGAAACTCTGATGTAAGGCAGCTTCTCCTCACCAAAGTCCCCACTTAAATCAGAGTTCCCAGCATTCCCTCCTAAATTAGGTTCCAAAAGCCTTACATCAGAGTCCACAGAGCACCCCTTACATCACAGTCCACAGAGCACCCCTTACATCACAGTCCACAGAGCACCCCTTACATCAGAGTCCACAGAGCACCCCTTACATCACAGTCCACAGAGCACCCCTTACATCACAGTCCACAGAGCACCCCTTACATCAGAGTCCACAGAGCACCCCTTACATCACAGTCCACAGAGCACCCCTTACATCACAGTCCACAGAGCACCCCTTACATCACAGTCCACAGAGCACCCCTTACATCACAGTCCACAGAGCACTCCTTACATCAGAGTCCACAGAGCACCCCTTACATCAGAGGCCGCAGAGCACCCCTTACATCAGAGGCCGCAGAGCACCACTTGCATCAGAGGCCGCAGAGCACCCCTTACATCAGAGGCCGCAGAGCACCCCTTGCATCAGAATCTGCAGAGCACCACTTGCATCAGTTTACAGAGCACCAGTGCAGTCTGGAGGAGTGGGCGTTCCTAGGCAGACTGTATCTGTATGCAGACCATGCTGGGTAACACCCGCATGTGATGCTGAGCCTCCATGATTGAAAGAACTGAAATCCAATGAATGAAAGAGGCAGGCCAGGGACAGTCAACCTTGGGGGGACACTAGATGATGCCGGACCTCCTGCAGCCAGGAAATGCATTTGCTGCAGACCATGGTAGGTAACGACCACATGCGATACAGAAAAATCAGAACTTCAATGAATGAAAGAGGCAGGCCAGGGACAGTCAGGCTGGGGAGGAAATGGTTAGATAATGCCGGGCTTCCTCAGGACCTTCGGTTACGGAGATGCCAGAAGTGTCATTTGACTACAAGTGCAGTGATCATTGTACCCGTGTTACACGGAGAACTACGGGTCCCTCTTCTGCAGATAGGACCTGTAGTTTATTCATTTACAGATGTCATAACACCACAATGAAATGCTGCCAGAATGTGGGGGGGCAGGTGACTTGGCACCATAATACGTCTAGAATTTCCCTAGAAGGGTGGAGCCATCTGTGTTCAGGCATCATCTTCTATTTCCTGTACTGAGATGCCAGCTCAAAGATGACATGTTCATGTATATCCTGGTGCTTGTACAGTTATGGTTGTGTTCACAAATGTCTGACACAGATCAGCTCCTGCTGCAGCCTCTCTCACCTTGTGACATGCTACAAAATTACAATGTACAGCCTAATCACTGGAGGAGACTGAGGAAATGCTTCTTCTGCCTGCAGCAAACTGATGACCTCATCAAACTCCTATCAAACTCACTATATTGGATTTCATGGATGGCTCTTTTAGACCAAAATATGGAGCTTCTCTGAAAAATGACATCAGGATTTTTTTCATATACAGGTGAAGCTTCTGAACGCTCCACTTTAATGTGCAGCATGCGGAAACATAGGAGGCAGTAATGTCAGATGCCATTAGCAGGAAGATAAGGAAGTAGTAATGAGGAGCGGACCATACCTGGAGTCCTCTGGACCAGACCTGTGGTCATATGTGATTGGCTGATCTTTAAGGCCGTGATTTTCAGTCTATATAACTGTACAGAGAAATGTCTGCGCTCCCTGCGGGGAGGATTACCATTCTGGCATTCTTCACTGTAACCTATAAATACATTTCCCACACGTACTCCCAGCCATATTGGTTGAGAAAGGAAAACATATTGACACGCACTTTGCATGTGTGTGAGCTCTTCATGAAAAATGTCACCGAGCCAAGGCAAGATTCAGTCTAGATTACATAATCTCCCGAGTATGAAGAGGTATGTGGAAAATTCTGTATGCTGTACTACTGTACATTGATACGATAGATCCAGAGGGGGACACCCTGCCTGTATTGCTGGGCAGGAGGGCGCAAGGACAAAAGAGGGTCTAAAAGGGCAATGGGGGGTACAGGAGAACAACAAAAGTGTTCTGGCAGACCCTCCTGAGGATAATCTGGGGGGTGAAGGTGCAGAAACTGGGACTGATCTGAGGTGTAAGGATGCAGGAATTGGGGGTGATCTAACGTTTTATGGTACAGGAATTGGGCATGATCTGAGGTGTGAAGATGTAGGGATTGGGGGTGATCTGAGGTGTGAAGGTGCAGGAATTGGGGCTAATCTGAGGTATGAAGATGCAGGATTTGGGGTTGATCTGAGGTGTGAGGGTGCAGGAATTGGGGTTGAGGTGCGAGGGTGCAGGAATTGGGGTTGAGGTGTGAAGATGCAGGGATTGGGGAGATGTAAGGTGTGGAAATTGGGGCGATGTAAGGTGTCAAAATGCGGGAATTGGGGAGATGTGGTGAGGGTACAGGGATTGGGGTTGATCTGAGGTTTGAAGGTGCAGGAATTGGGGTGATCTGAGATGTGAAGGTGCAGGAATTGGGGTGATCTGAGATGTGAAGGTGCAGGAATTGGGGTGATCTGAGATGTGAAGGTGCAGGAATTGGGGTTATCCTAGACGTGAAGGTGCAGGAATTGGGGTGATCCGAGACGTGAAGGTGCAGCTTAATCCATAAAACTCTGTAATCTGCCGATCATCATGTAGGAGATAGCGGCAGAGAACTCTCGGTTACTCTCCAAAACACCTCCCGAGCTAAGCCAGGTCAGACCTGTCGGTGAAGGCCATTAATATTACAGTGGCAGCTTATAAGGAGAATGACAGCTATTGATGAGGAGTGAAAAACACCCTCATATGACGTACAGATGACTCCCCCCCTGTATGGCTATCTGTATGGCTATGTTATCAATGCGAGGAATTCTGACAGATTATCCATGGTGACCTTTCTTCAGGTGACCCACATGAAGAGCTCTTTGAAGTTCTGCTTGGAAGGAAACCTTTTATAAACTGATCAGATTAAAAGCTACTTGACATTAGATAAGGGCCACTTGCCCTTATCTTTACAGATACCTAAAAAAAAAAAAAAAAAAAAAAAAAAAAAAAAAGGAAGAAGAAAATAAAGTAGTATATCTTTGGTGGTATTTCAGGAAGAGTAGGAGGTGAGGGATACCGAATTCCTGGTTTGTCTCGGGCTGAGAGCCCCATAAGGCTCCATTCCCATTGACGAGTCTCCAAAGTCCGCACCATTTCCAGTGCAACTTTGGATTGTGATTTTAATGCGACTTTTGGTGTGACTTTAATGCGACTTTGGTCCAGAGAGTATAAAGTCAGATGAAAGTAGTGCAGGCACCTTTTCACAATCGCTGTGACCTTAAGTCGCACTGATCTGAGCAGGTGCCATTGCAAACAATAGGCTGCTACTTGTGATGTCCAAAGTCGCATGACAAGTCGCGCAAGTGTTAATGGGCCTTAAATGAGCCCACGGGTGCCGCACATAAGTAGAGCATTGCCGATGGTGATATCAATTGGTGGAGATACATGGGGGAGGGATGAAGGTGTGTATGGCTACTCTGACTGCAAGAGAGTCATTGGAAAATTAATTAGAAGGGCAAGCATGTCTATTTTTCTTTTAATAGAGGGGGGGGGGGGGGGGCAATAGATCGCAAGTTCTTCTACAGCAAACACAGATGTAAGCATTCTATGTACCACACTGCAGACTATGTTAGAGTCATATAAATGTAGTGGTGGTAAGGTAAGTGTTGGCTCCTCTGGTACAGAGATGGCTCAATGTTCTTTGTACAGCACTCCAGAATATGTCAGAGCTATACTATGTGCCTGTGGTAGAGACATTAGAGTGCAAGCACAGACTGATGTGATAGCTCAGTGTTCTCTGTACAGCACTGCAGAATATGTCAGCACTACAGTGCCGTAAATAAAAAGTATTCATACCCCCTTGACATTTTCTCATTTTGTCATGTTACAACCAAAAACATATATGTATTTTATTGGGATTTTATGTGATAGACCAACACAAAGTGTCACATAATTGTGAAGTGGAAAGAAAATGATAAAGGAGTTTCAACATTTAAAAAATAAAAAAAAAAAAATATGTGAAAAGTGTGGGGGGCATTTGTATTCAGTCCCCTTTACTCTGATACCCCTAACTAAAATCTGGTGGAACCAATTGCCTTCAGAAGTCGCCTAATTAGCAAATAGAGTCCACCTACGTAATTTAATTTCAGTATAAATACAGCTGTTCTGTGAAGCCGTCAGAGGTTTGTTAGAGAACCTTAGTGAACAAACAGCAACATGAAGGCCAAGGAACACACAGGTCAGGGATAAAGTTGTGGAGAAGATTAAAGAAGGGATAGGTTATAAAAAAATATCCCAAGCTTTGAACATCTCACGGAGCACTGTTCAATCCATCATCCGAAAATGAAAAGAGTATGGCACAACTGCAAACCTACCAAGACATGGCCGTCCACCTAAACTGACAGGCCGGGCAAGGAGACCATTCATCAGAGAAGCACACAAGAGGTCCATGGTAACTCTGGAGGAGCTGCAGAGATCCACAGCTCAGGTGGGAGAATCTGTCCACAGGGCAACTATTAGTCGTACACTCCACAAATCTGACCTTTATGGAAAAGTGGCAAGAAGAAAGTCATTGTTGAAAGAAACCCATAAGAAGTCCTGTTTTCAGTTTTCCAGAAGCCATGTGGGGACAAAGCAAACATGTGGAAGAAGGTGCTCTGGTCAGATTAGACCAAAATTTTACTTTTTGGCCTAAAAGCAAAACGATATGTGTGACGGAAAACTAATATTGCACATCACCCTGAACACACCATCCCCACCGTGAAACATGGTGGTGGCAGCATCATATTGTGGGGATGCTTTTCTTCAGCAGGGACAGGGAAGCTGGTCAGAGTTAATAGGAAGATGGATGGAGCCAAATACAGGGCAATCTTAGAAGAAAACCTGTTATGCCGCATACACACGGGAGGACTTTTCGACCGGACTGATCCGATGGATTTTCCAACGGACTTTTGAACAAACGGACTTGCCTACACAAGATCACACCAAAGTCCGACGGATTCGTACGCGATGACGTACAACCGGACTAAAATAAGGAAGTTGATAGCCAGTAGCCAACAGCTGCCCTAGCGTGGTTTTTCGTCCAGACTAGCATACAGACGATTTTCGACCGGACTCAAGTCCGTTGGAAAGATTTGAAGCGCGTTTCAAATCTAAAGTCCGTCAGATTTTCGACTGGAAAAGTCAGATGAAGGTCCGATGAAGCCCACACACAATCGGATTGTCCACTGGACTCGGTCCGTGGGACCAGTCCGATAGAAAAGTCCGCTTGTGTGTACGCTGCATTAGAGTCTGCAAAAGACTTGATACTGGGGCGGAGGTTCACCTTCCAGCAGGACAATGACCCTAAACATACAGCCAGAGCTACAATGGAATGGTTTAGATCAAAGCATATTCATGTGTTAGAATGGTTCAGTCAAAATCCAGACCTAAATCCAATTGAGAATCTGTGGCAAGACTTGAAAATTACAGTTCAAAGACGTTCTCCATCCAATCTGACAGAGCTTGAGCTATTTTGCAAAGAAGAATGGGCAAAAATGTCCCTCTCTAGATGTGCAAAGCTGGTAGAGACATCCCCAAAAAGACTTGGAGCTGTAATTGCAGTGAAAAGGTGGTTCTACAAAGTACACAGACTTATATATATGACTCAATCTCTGTACAGCACTTCAGACTATATAAAGTTATATAAATGTATAAAAATAGTGTGTGCTTGGAGACTTTCGAGTGCAAGCTCATGTAATTCAAATACTGACGTGACTGACTAGCGTTCTTGATACAGCACCTCGAAATATGTCAGAGCCATATAAAAATATAAAAAATATGTGACTGTGGTGGAGACATTAGAGCAGTGTTTCTCAATCTATTTATCCCAGACGAACCCATGAAAATATTTTTGGGGAACCACTGGCTAAAACAATGCACCGGGAGTCAGTGGGAACAATGCCCCCTACATTTATGGCTTGAAGGAAGAAAGCCCCCCCCCCCCCCCCCTTACAGTGTTGGCAGAACTTCAGAGCTATTTAAATGTATAATAGTGTACGCCCGTGGTGGGACATTAGAGCGTAAGCTCCTGTGGTGCAGAGACTAATGTGAATGGTGCAGCCTATGGACCCCATAGAAGAACTACTAGCTCAGGATTCGTTATCTAAACCAGGGATCTCCAAACTAAGGCGCTCCAGCTGTTGCAGAACTACACGTCCCATAAGGCATTGTAAAAACGCTGACATTCACAGACATGACTAGGCATGATGGGAATTGTAGTTCCTGAACAACTGGAGGGCCATAGTTTGGAGACCTCTGATCTAAACTGTTGTCTGCTCTCTACCTGGCTTTGCTGAGTGTGGACTCCCCTAAGGTGGGTAGGTTCAGGGACATGTGGAAAGCCGACCTTTCTGACTTAGACAGGGAGGACTGGGAGGACTGTCTTGAAGATAGTACAAAGTTGTTGATTTCCTCATGTGATAAGTTGATACAGGTTACGTTTTTACACAGGGTATAATATACTCCCCAGAGACTGCGCAGAATCTACCCCCAGTGGTCACAGGAATGCCCCAGATGTGGTAACAGTGTAGGCACGTATATCCATATGTTCTGGAGCTGTCCGAGGAAAGCTTGGTTTTGGGAGAAGGTAGTGGAACTCATTAAGTATTGTCTTCAGCTGACTCTCCCGGTTTCTCCAGAACTGGCTCTGTTGGGAATTGAAGACGACGAGCAGAGGTCTAGATGCAGCAAACTATTGCTAGCCTATCTCTTCTATTATGCTAAAAGGGAAATCATTCTTAAGTGGGATGCACGTTCCCCTCCCTCCGTAGGTTCATGGGAAAAATCTATCAATGCTGTTCTTCCTATGTACAAACTGACCTACATCAATAAGAACTGCCCTAGGAAGTTTGACAAGGTGTGGCAGCCATGGACAGCCTAGGAGGAGGCCTTCTCTCCTCGAACCTTTGGTCAGGTTGCTGATATGGCTGCAATACCTTACTTTGGTCAAGCTTGGGTTTGGCCATCGGTTTCCCTATGGGTTATACCTTTAGCCTTGTGTTTATCGGTTTACCTGATGCGAACGTTGAGTTCTCTAGTCCTGTCCATGTGTGTTTGTGAATTTGTACCATGCCTTTGTTTCAATAAAGAAACGTTCTTTTTGTTAAAACGGTGCAATGTTTACCATATAGGGTTTACAGAATATGTCAGAGCTATATACTTCTACCACTTCAACTAATGATAAAAAAAAAAAGATTTTTGTGTTAATATTATTAAAGTGTAAGCTCTTCTGGTACAGAGGCTAATGTGAATGGCTCAGTGTTCTCTGTAATGTTCTAAAGAACATGTAACAACTATATAAATGTATAATAATAGTAATAAATATAATAAAGTAATAGTTTTGTCACTGGTCCTCATACCAGAGGGACTCTCCTAAGAGCAAAAATCTGATTGGCTTTATGCCCCATGTAAAGTGCCGCAGAAAATACCACAGCTATATGAATTAAATACTATAACCAGGATCCCATCAATACGTTGCCGTTTCTCTGTCTCAAAACAACAAAAGTTCCGTCTACAGAGAAAAACTCGAGCGGTGGAAGACGGAGCACTTCTGAGGTGCTGACAGATACTCCGCCAAAGGAGATACGAAACGGGATTCTGCCATATCCCAAGAACGCGTCACCTTCTGCCCTTGTTAAAAACGGGCCTCTGATGATTTTTTAATTAGAGTAGAACAAGGCGTTCTTGTTCATAAAAACCCGCGTCGATTCTGCCTCAAATCAATTAGTGTGTTGTCAGTTGCACCAATTTAATATACTTTTCACATCTAGCTTTCCGCGAGATGGTAATAGCATTTACACATTAACATAAATATTTATGCACAATATGTTCCTCAAACATTTCAAAAACCGAATGAAAAACGGGGGAGCCAGAACAAGCGTGACGCAGATCTCACATGTGTAGAACGCTGGGCGCATACGTTCCTTCGAATAGGAAGGTACCCAATTATAGATTAAAGACAATAAAAAATAAATAATAAAGTAGATATGCTGAAACATAATATTGGGGTCATCTTGACTTAGGTGGTACCATCTAAAGAAGAATCCCAGCACCTACCAAGACATTTCTATATTATTCCTGAAATTTCCATTCCATAGATCCCAATTTTTCTTCTGCCCACCTTGAAGTTCCATCTCTTCTTCTACAACAGTGGTCTCCAAACTGCAGCCCTCTGCTTGCCTTTATCCGGCCCTTGGGGCACTATTCCATCCACTGACACAAACAACGGGGCACTATTCCATTCACTGACACAAACAATGGGGCACTATTCCTCCCAATGACACCAGTGATTGGGAAAAATTCCTTCCATTGACACCAACAGTGGGGCATAATCCCTTTCATTTACATAAATGATGGGGAATAATTCCTCCCATTGATACCAACGATGGGCCACTATTCCTTCCAGACACCAACGATGGGGCAGAATTTCCTCCATTAACACCAACAATGGGATACTATTCCTCCAAATTACACCAACAATGGGGTACCATTCCTCCAACTGACACAAGCAATGGGGCACTATTTCTCCCAATGACACCAGTGATTGGGAAAAATTCCTTCCATTGACACCAACAGTAGGGCATGATCTCTTTCACTGACATAACTGATGGGGAATAATTCCTCCCATTGATACCGATGGGCCATTATTCCTTCCACCGACACCAACGATGGGGCAGAATTTCCTCTATTGACACCAACAATGGGATACTATTCCTCCAACTAACACCAACAAAGGGGCACTAATCCCCCAACTGACACCAACCATGGGGCATTATTTATCCAACTGACACCAAAGATAAGGCATTGTTTACACTGGAAGCCAGGACATTTTCTACTTCCACTGGTCACAGCCCAGCCCCCCCCCCCAAGTATGAAAGACAGTAAACTGGCCCTTTGTTGGGAGGACCAATTGTGAGGTCCTGACTTGCTGGTACATGGAGCTGCCCCGCGGGCAACCTTGTCTTCTCCAAGTAAAACTCAAGCTGCTGCTCCATGTCCTTACAGCGGCAAAACAAACTATAGGTAAGGCCTGGGAAATACCTACCCTTTTCATTGCAGAAACTAGATCTATAATTCACCAGGTACTGCTTCATAAGAAAATTGAAGCCAAACTATCAGATGAAGTGGATAACTATCTGGGGACATGGTATCCCTGGCTTTCACACCTTTTCCCTCCTAGCTTGGAGGCCGACCTCCTCCTCCTGTAGGCCAGTGTGTGCTCCCTTTCCTTCCCCCTCCTACCCTTTACCCATACCTCTTTCCAAGCCCAACCCTACCCGAATGACTTAAACTTTGGGGCTCCATCCCTCAGGGATACCTACTCTTTACCTAGACCGATGCCAGCATTCTTTACATTTTCAAATTTTTTGAGGGCAATCATTTCAACAAATGTTACCTTGATGTACAAAACCTCTACCTTTTTTTACACTGTGCTGCTAACTGTAGGGTACGGTAGGCAAAAAATAATCAGAATTCAGTGCAGCTTTAAATGATTGTTTCTCTGTATTGTGACATGTCAGGAATTTATTTGTGCAGGCTTCTAAAGTTACTGAAAGGACCACTTTAGGAGCTTTCAAACAACATCAATATAACACTTCTTTACAAAAAGAGCCTGACAGCAACAAAGAGCTCAGATTGCCGCGTGTCACACATATTTACATGACACTGTCTGGCCGAGCGGGGAACACAAAGGAGATGGACTGTGCACACAATACACTTCCATGCTGGTGGATGACACGGCCATGCTGGTTAGGAGATCGATATCTGCCAGGACGCAGACAAAATGTCACTTTATGGAACTTCAGACAAGAAAAGAAAGACAGAATGGGATGGTTTCAGAATTCTAACCGATAGTGTGTCATACAAGCATCAATCTAGATCATTCGACATTCGGTTCTCTTCAATACTCTGATCGTGTCTATGAAAATCTAAACGGCTCAAAGAGGGAATGAACAGACAGTTGGGAATATTTTACTGGTCCTTGTGGTTGCAGATTGTATGTTATATCCTTTATTTAATGCTTTTAAGCCTCCAATCACACTACTGTAGCTCAACACCAAACGTCGCACATACTGCATATGCATTTTCACATATTAGCCCATGTATTTTAATGGGCTGCCCTACGCATGACAAATGAAGCAAAGAAGCAATCATTTTTAGGTTTGAGTATTTTTTCGACTTTTTTGTCACCACACAGCTTCCCAAGATTAGTGGTGCCCTTAGCAAAGCATTGCACCTCAAGTGCAGCGTGTTTTTCTTTGTGCTTCATGAACACGCACAAAAATTACCATGCTACGCAAGTGTGAATGCAGGCTTCAGCATACACAACACTTTATGTCAACAAAACATACTTTAACTCCAAATTAAATTGAAAAAAAAAAAAAAGCCACAGTGGCTGCAATACTCCGCTTTAATCCAGAGCTGGTTCCCACAGTACCTGTTCTTCACCACTAGATGTCCTCAGTCTTCTGGGTTGAATGATGTGACTGAGGGCACGCAACCTGGAAGACTTAGGACACTCAATCCGGAAGATTGAGGACTGGAAACACTAAATCCAGAAGACTGAGGGCTGACAAAACACAACCAGGAAGACTGAAGATTGCAGACACTCAACCTGGAAGACTGGGGACATTAAACTCAGAAGATGAACTATGGACACAACAAGAAAAACTGAGGATACTAAGCTTTAAAGACTGAGGACTAAGGATGTTCAACTTGGAAGTCTGAGGACTGAGGATACTAAGCTTTAAAGACTGAGGACTAAGGGCTATCAGCTGGGAAGACTAAAGACTGAGGAAACTAAAGCCAGAAGACTAAGGACACATAACCCAGAAGACACAAGACACAGGGCATTCAACTTGTAAGACTAAGGGCAGGGGACACTAAAAAGACAAAAACAGAACATTCCATAGCTCAACTCACCAACCAGTCTGCCATCTGACCAAATAACCCTGTCCAAAAGTCTGCGTTAAAAACAGGGGTTTAGTTAGCACGCATTTGAAAATGCATGTATAAGCTACAAGGCCTCTTCACGTCACCCTGTGTATAAAGCTTGCAGTCTTAACACTACTGAATTTATAAGCGTCTCCACAATGGAAGCACATGCATTAAATGGATAGATGAGGGGCAGGTGGGCCTGGAGGCATACACAGGGTGCCGTGAAGAGACCTTGCAGCTTATGCATGCGTTTGCAAATGCGTGCTAACTAAACCCCTGTTTTTAACGCAGACTGTTGGACAGGTTTATTTGGTCAGTTGGCAGACTGGTTGGTGAGTTGAGCTATGGAATGTTCTGTTTTTGTCTTTCATGTGTTCCCCTTCCATGTTCTCCTTGCTGTGAAGGTCAGTTATAGGTGGGGGCAGGGGCCATTTGTTTGATACAGGGGATACTAAACCCCGAAAACAGGGGGGGACACAGGACACTTAGTTGGGAAGACTAAGGATTGAGGAAACAAAACCCAACAGACTGAGGACACTTGACCTGGAAGACAGATGATACAGGAAGTTCAGCTGGAAGAAGTGAGGACACTAAACCCTGAAGACTGAGGACATAGCACACTCAATTTTGAAGACGGAGGACTGAGGACACTTAGTTGGAAAGACTAAGGACTGAGGGGAAAACACAGAAGATGGAGGACACATAACCTGGAAGACAGGAGTTACAGGACACTAAACTCGGAAGACTGAGGACACTGAACTTTGAAGATTTAGAACCTGAAACCCTGAAGACTGAGGACACTAAACCCTGAAGACCAAGGGGACATCACAACAGTGTCCTTCATTCACTGCATTAGTATGGACATCCCAGCCTGGAGAAAAAGCGAAGAGAAAAAAAGAAGAAGAACCTGAAGTACCATGTGACCCTCCTGTTAAAAATGTTAATGAAAATTTTTTTTTTTTGGGGTTAACACACTAGCGGCCGAAAGGCGCAGCTAAAACAGTGGTAAAGAGCCTCTAAAACGAGTGGCGCTTTAGTGCTAAGGGCGGGAACTGTCAGTGTGATAGGGGTCAAAGTCTGGTTATTCAAAAGAACAAGCTCTCCAGCTGTACCAGTTACAGGGATGAGACAAACCATCTAAGACTAGCAGGGACGCTTACAATGATCAGCTTTTATTTATTTATATAAAACCTTTATCTCAAAAGGAAAGAAAATGTTTTGCTGTAACTGATTCTAAAGTGTGAGCTGGAGTTTGGCTTCAGTTTGCTTTAAAGTGGACCTTCAGTCATTTTTTTATCTTTCCATCTATTAAATCTTCTGCCCTTGTTGTTGTTTTATCTTTGGATAGTAAAACATTTTTTTTTTCTGCCAGTAAATCCCTTATACAGCCCACTTACTGTTTCTTGTCTGGTCATTAGCCTAGGATTATGACATCATGCACAGCTCTCTCTCTCACTCCCTCTGAGAGTTTGTCAGGAAGGGAGGGGAGATGAGTCAAAAGAGGGCCAATGAGAGCTGCAGAGCCAGAGGTGTGCCTCTGTAAATCCAGGAAGTGAACAGGCAGCAGCTTCAGTTGCCCATAGTTAAAATGGCTGCAGCCAGACTCAGTGGAGGGAGATTTCTGCAGCATATTTGGCAAGTACAGAATCACAGTATATATAAAATAATATGCAAAGTGGTTGGAGGGAAGCTTCAGAATGGCAAAGATGTTTTTATTACAAATTATGTGAGCAGACTGCAGTTCCTCTTTAAAGTGTGAACAGGCTTGACAAAAAATGTCTACATTTATAGACTGAATGTAGGTTCACAGTCTCACCTCTGTATTGCAGCCTGCAGGGGGCAGTGTTCCATGTTTATAATGCATCAGTAACCAAGAATCGGGGGGAACAGCAGCTTAGTGGTCAGTACTTACGCCTTGCAGCACAGGGGTCATCAGTTCAAATCTCAGCCAGTACACAACCTGCATGGAGTTTGCATGTTCTCCCAGTGCTTGTGTGTTCTCTGGGAACTCTTCACACACAAGACATGTTGGTGGATTTATTGGCTCCTGTCTACTCACTTGCCCTCAGGCAGGATTTACCCCCCATCTTGACCATCACGGGGTACGACTTGTCGCGATAACTTTGAAGTCCCAAGTCGCACAAGTGTGAAAGGAGCCTAATACAGTGATCAGTGCTAATACTATACACCGACACTGTACCAATGGCACTGGTTGGGAAGGGGTTAACCTCTAGGGCAGGGGTAGGCAACCTGGGGCCCTCCAGCTGTTGTGGAACTACATTTCCCATGAGGCATTGCAAGGCTGGCAGTTACAATTACTCCCAGAGGCATGATAGGACTTGTAGTTCAGCAACAGCTGGAGGGCCCCAGGTTGCCAACCTCTGCTCTAGGGCCAATCAAGGGGTTAACTGTGTACCCAACAAAGTGTACTGTGTGTAATGTGTGCTGCTTTCACTAAGCAATCTTGTTTTTTTCCCTACTTTGCAGGGCATACAAAAACAGTGAGATCGCCTGTCAGTGTACAGAGATCTGTGTTGTTTACAACACAGAGCTCTCTGTCCGTGAATGACAGAATCAATCATTGGCTGGGACCTGCTGATCGGCTTGTGCTGTAACAAATCACAGCACAGCCGGGGCGGCGGGAGCGTGCCATACCCAGAAGCACTAATCTCGTACCAGATATGTGATCTAGCACACAGCGGTTGCGGTGGGGCAGTCTGCAAGCAGCTCAACTGGCCCTAGTATGCATTGTAACAGGCTAGCCCTCTCATGATGTAAAAAAGGCAGTTAGGAATGTAATTTGGCCTGCAAGGAATCCTCAACCAGAGGTGGGACTGGATCACAAAAAGGTACTGGTGTCACCCAGGGTCATTAAAGTGAGGGTCTCTAGGATATGTGCCCTGTAGAGAGAAAACAGGCTGGTCGGTTTTCTCTGAGCTTGGAATATCCTGTTTTCGGGTCCTGGAGCCCAGAGGATTTGTAGAATCTTAAGTGGGGATGAAGCCTCCAACCCCAACTTGTTGACAACCAGCAGTGCACAAGACCTTTTGGTTTGGGAGCAACTGTGGCTTGGGGCTTTATCCAAGAGAGGGTGAGCCAGTGCAGCGGGAGCTGCTAGAGGGTGTGGAAAGGGATGGTCGGCACTCAGGAGGACATCCAAAATGGTATTTCTTTATTAAATATTAGACATGTGCACTGCTCGAAAAATGCGTAAATTCGGAATTCAGACATTCGGAATTCGAAAAATTCGTAAAATTTAAAATTCGTAAATTCGAAAAATTAAAAAAAAAAAAAAAGATTTGTAAATTCGGTATTCGTAAATTCAAAAAATTTGTAAATTCGTAAAATTTGAAAAATTCATAAAATTCGTAAAATTTGAAAATTCTAAAAATTCGAAATTCGGAATTCAGAAATTCGGAATTTGAAAAATTCATAAATTCAAAAAATTTGTAAATTCTAGGAATTCGTATATTCTAGGAATTCGTTAATTCGAAAGATTTGTAAATTCGGAATTCGTAAATTTGTAAATTCGAAAATAGGTATTAAAATTTCCGTTCAAATTTGGCTGTTAGTGAACGTACCGAATACAAATATCTGAAGTTACGAATTATCCAAAATAACAAATACCGCATCTAAACAAATGGAATGCAACAAAATAATAATAAATAATAATACATTTTTATTATTATTTATTATTATTAATTCGTTACGTTCCATTTGTTTAGATGCGGCATTATTACGGATAATTGGTAACTTCAGATAAATTCGTTACGTTCAATAACAGCCAAATTTGAAAGGAAATTCCAATACCTATAATTTAATAGTTAGTAATAGTTAAGTTATTGTTAGTTATTATTTCAGATTTTAGAATTTTCGGGTTTTTGAATTTTCAGATTTTTTCCCAAAAAAATTTGGGAATTCGAATATTTCGGAATTAACGAATTTGTCTAAATTCATTAAAAAACGAATTTGGAACTAAACGAATTGCACATGTCTATCAAATATGGCCATGACTAAGGACTAATGTCCGAAACGCGTAGGCTGTTTTACAGCTTTGTACATGTATTTAATAAAGAAATACCATTTTGGATGTCATCCTGAGTGCCGACCATCCCTTTCCTTTATTCTGGTACGTTGGAGGTGTCAGCTGCCTCAAGGTCTGAGCACCCGGCGGAGCTTTTATGTGGGAAGGTTGCAGCGCCTATACACCCGTTTTCCTTGCTAGAGGGTATGCACCTGGGTCTGAGGACTGAGAAGCAAGTGGAAGCCAGGAGGCAGAATGTAATTTGGCTTTTAATGCTAGGAGATGTTGAACCACCCCTGTTAAGAGGCAAGGAAGTCCAACATAGAAGATTTCGGGAGTGGATGCACTCTTAATGCATACCATTTGAAGATAGGTCCCGGTGTGGCTATACACATGCGTTATCACATCTTACTTTGCTGGTGCCAAGCCTGGACAACTGGGGACAGCTGAGGAAAGACCTGGCGATCCACCTCGGGAAAAAACCCACCAAGAAAATTGTATGGAAATGGCTCTCAAGTGTATCAGACATGTAGCCCAGTGAGCTGGCCAATAGAATCGCCGATGGCTAAACGGACATATACACACACACATAACTACAGTTCGCAGACCTACCTCTGAATTGGAGACTCCGGGGGGCAGTGTTCCATGTTTATAATCCTCCAGAAGCTGTACGGCCTCCTTAAGGCGACTCTGAAAAACACAAGGAGGTTTAATTTATACCACACTATCCGTGTCGTCTGATCAGCCAACGGGAAGCGCAAGAATGCACCCACACGGTCATGTCCAATTGCTCATATAGGCCTAAGGGGTCATAGGTAAGAAGAACTACTTACCTCCTCCATGCTACTAATCTGGTCCCCCAATGTCTTCTCCCTCATGCTCCAGCAGTCTAAGGTCCTAACATCATCACAACCATAGGAATCCAGAAGGAGAAACCGCTGCTCCAGGTGAGTGAATCAGCACAATCCGGATATGCTGGGTGCAAGCCACGGCTCGCTAACCAATGTCAATAGGAATAGAAGAAAAATGCTGCAGACCACCAGAAACAATCCAACGGAGTTTATTGTTCCAACAAAAAGCCAAGGACAGCCACAGTCTTGGTGGCTGTCCTTGACTTTTTGTTGGAACAATAAATTACGTTGGATCGTTTCTGATGGTGTGCAGCCTTGTTGTTCTTTTCCCATCATCGCAACATCCCATAATCACAACCATTGCAGAGTCCATCGTGATGATGCCAAGGAACTGTCAGGGCTGGGCTCAGCCCTTCCTTCTCTGAGCTGGCCACTCAGCTGTCGGCTAATTGCCAGCTCCTATCTCTCCACAGTTACTCAGCTGTTGATGATATCCTGCTCGTCAGTCCTGCCTACTTAAGCCGTTCAGCCCAGTGGATCTCTGCCTTTGCCTTGGTCAACATCACAGAGACTATCTCCTGCGTTCCTGTTTAAAACACTTGCTGTGCTGACATCCCTTCTGGTTCCAGATCCTGCATGATGTTCTACTACATTGATCCCTGACTTCTGGCTTGGCTGACTATCCGTTCCAGTTACTGAACTTTGGCTATGTATATAACTACGTTCTTTTTACTTTTATTATTAAACAAATGCGATTTAACTGTACTTCTGTCTCGGCCTGATTTCATGGTTTCTGACAGGAACAGACCACTGCCAGAGCACAGGGGGAGTGCTGAGCAGACGATCGATCAAGTTAAAGTGCTTCTACTCTCCCCTAGACTGAACGTGCAGTTAAAGTGGTTGTAAACCCTTCCATATACCCAGTGAAGTGACTGGCCTCAGGTGATACAAAGAGATGAAACAAATCCTCTTACATAAGTTGTATCTGTTTATCTGTAGTCTTCTCTTCTCTACATCTGCTTGAAGTCCAGCATTTTTTGAGCAGTCAGAAAAAAGTGGGCGGAGAAGTGACACTCTGCAGAGCTCAGTGAGGAGGGTTCTGAGCGCTGATTGGAGGAAAGAGACCCCCCCCCCCCTTTCACACAGCACACAGGAACAGAGCTGAGGCTGTCAATCACAGTGGGTGCTGGAACTCCCTCCCATGTCACCTTTTTTCTCTTGGTGTCAGGAAAACTGGTCAGAATTGACTCCTGCTGATAGCAGAGGAAGGAGGCAGAAATGACACTTAGTGTTCTGGATTGAGAGAAGTACACACTATAGAGGGATATGCTTTTCACGTCTCAGGCTTACAACCACTCTAACCCTTGCTGTACAGGCACAGCCACACTGCACAGGAGGATTTTAAAATCTCCCGGAGTTGAATTTAAAGATCAATGGGTCAAGCAAGAAAAAAAAAACACAAAACACGTGGAGTACATTTATCAGGGTCTTATTTACCGATTTTTATGACAATTTATCACATGCATCACTTGACATAACTGCATTGCACATTATTTGCACTTTTTTGTAGTATTTTGAATGCTAAATCTCATTTGCTGAATGCACAAGATGTCTCCTGTCCACAGGGGAGTCATTTGGGGTCATGACAAAATAAAAATTCATGAGATAAAATAATGATTTATTAGAAACGGGGTTTTCAGTGGTTAAATGTTCATTTTATGTGAAAATTAGATTACACACCTATACAAGATCTCAATAAATCAACACTTTTATGGGGAAAAGGATAAAATGTGGTTAAAGCAACTCTTCAGATTTGACTCAATGTCAGTGAAATGATTTCAGTATAGCAATAAAGGATATTGCTATAGTAAGAAACCATAAAGTAAAAAAGAATGGACCTATGAACCAGACAAAAGAGGGGGTAAAATAATGGAGTAGTGGCCTATGAGGCAGACAGAGGATGGTCTAAGTAAGTGCTTTCCACATTGCAGCTCTCAAACCAATTGGAGCCCTTTGCCTTTAACCAGCCCTTGGAACACTAGTCCTCCCATCGACACCAATGAGGGGGCACTATTCCTCCCATCGACACCAATGAGGGGGCACCATTCCTCCCATCGACACCAATGAGGGGGCACCATTCCTCCCATCGACACCAATGAGGGGGCACCATTCCTCCCATCGACACCAATGAGGGGGCACCATTCCTCCCATCGACACCAATGAGGGGGCACCATTCCTCCCATCGACACCAATGAGGGGGCACCATTCCTCCCATCGACACCAATGAGGGGGCACCATTCCTCCCATCGACACCAATGAGGGGGCACCATTCCTCCCATCGACACCAATGAGGGGGCACCATTCCTCCCATCGACACCAATGAGGGGGCACCATTCCTCCCATCGACACCAATGAGGGGGCACCATTCCTCCCATCGACACCAATGAGGGGGCACCATTCCTCCCATCGACACCAATGAGGGGGCACCATTCCTCCCATCGACACCAATGAGGGGGCACCATTCCTCCCATCGACACCAATGAGGGGGCACCATTCCTCCCATCGACACCAATGAGGGGGCACCATTCCTCCCATCGACACCAATGAGGGGGCACCATTCCTCCCATCGACACCAATGAGGGGGCACCATTCCTCCCATCGACACCAATGAGGGGGCACCATTCCTCCCATCGACACCAATGAGGGGGCACCATTCCTCCCATCGACACCAATGAGGGGGCACCATTCCTCCCATCGACACCAATGAGGGGGCACCATTCCTCCCATCGACACCAATGAGGGGGCACCATTCCTCCCATCGACACCAATGAGGGGGCACCATTCCTCCCATCGACACCAATGAGGGGGCACCATTCCTCCCATCGACACCAATGAGGGGGCACCATTCCTCCCATCGACACCAATGAGGGGGCACCATTCCTCCCATCGACACCAATGAGGGGGCACCATTCCTCCCATCGACACCAATGAGGGGGCACCATTCCTCCCATCGACACCAATGAGGGGGCACTATTCCTCCCATCGACACCAATGAGGGGGCACTATTCCTCCCATCGACACCAATGAGGGGGCACTATTCCCCCCATCGACACCAATGAGGGGGCACTATTCCCCCCAGTGATACCAATGATAGGGTACTATTCCTCCGACTGATACTAAAAACATGGCATTCGTCCTCCCATTGACACCAATAATGGAGCATTAGTCCTCCCTCTGACACCAAGGATTGGGCACTATTCTTCCCACTGATACCAATGATGGGGCACTATTGCCCCAGCTGACACCAATGATGGGGCACTATTCCTCCTACTGACACCAACAATGGGGCACCAATCCTTACACGGATGCCAACAATGGGGCACCATTCCTTACACGGATGCCAACAATGAGGTACCATTCCATACACGGATGCCAACAATGGGGTTTGGTTCCTTGCACTGACATCAGTGATAAATATTCCTCCTTCACTAATCTCAGGCACTAGGTAATTTTTACTCCCACTGATCACCAACCCTGTGGGATCTTTTTACTCCAACTCACTGCCAAGCTAGGAGGGTTGTTTACTCCCACTGACACTAGAGCTTTTTATGCTCCTATTGGCCACAGTTTAGCCCCTCCTAAAACGTGAAAGAGACTGGCCCTTTTTTTGAAAGTGTCAGGACCTCTTTGTCTCAATACTCCTGAGCTCAATGGGGCAATCAGAGGAGGGATAGATCATGGGGAAGACAGAGCATGGACTAGAGCTGACATAACTTGCTCAACAATGACGGGGCACTATTCCTCCTACTGACACCAACAATGGGGCATTATTTCTCCAACTGACATCAATAATGGGGCACAATTCCTCCCACTGATGTTGGGACCTTTTCTACTCCCAATGGCCACAGTCTGGCCCCCCTTAAGTCTGAAGGATAGTAAACTGGCCCTTTGTTTAGAAAGTTTAGAGACCTCTGGACTTGAGACCCAGAGGTGTGGCCTATGGGGTGTACAAAGTAGGGATCAACCGATTATTGGTAAGGCCGATTATTGCAGGCCGATATCAGCATTTTCTGGGGGGGGGGAGACGGTATCGGTCGCAAACTAGACCGATATTACTTCAAGGGATTTTACCGGTGTGATGCATGCAGCTGCGATAAAAACACGGTACCTTTTTTTTAAAGGGGGCGGTCAGGTTTCTTGTAATAACCAACGCGGCTCAGCAGCCGCTCGGCTGTTATAACAAACAGCGGGAGGGGAAATCCCTCCCCTTTCCCACCGCTCGTCCGTGCTCTCCCCCGTCCCACCGGGAGGCCCAAGCAACCAGCCGGGACGTCCGCCGGCTGGCTGAAGTCCCGAACAAAGCCGATGTGATGCTTCATTCAGGTCCCGCATCTAGTAACTCGGAGCAATGTCATGACTTCCCGGATTACTGGCATCTTAAAAGCGCCAGTTTTAAAAAATAGAAAGTATAAAAAAAATGCAGATCTTGATATTTGAATACTTTCAAGTGCAGTGGAGGGATTTGGGGTCTTCTAGACCCCCGATCCCTCCATAAAGAATACCTGTCACTGCCTATTACTGTCACAAGGGATGTTTACAGTGATTAAAAAAAAAGTGTAAAAATGTTTTTTTAAATGAACAGAATATCGGCAGACAATATCGGCTATTGGCCTGAGAAGTTGACGAAATATTGTATCGGCACCGGGAAAAATGATATCGGTCAATCCCTAGTACAAAAAAAGACTAAAGACACGGTGGAGCAACCTATGGAGGAGTTTCCAGATGGGCTGACAAAGAGCCTTTCAATTTTTTGGGGTCTTATTCTTCAGTTGATTCCAAGGACCTTTCACATGTATGCATATGCAGCATCTTTTACATACAGTACATGACTGCATTTTTTACTATTCTGTTTTCTGTGATACAGAGCTGCTGGACGCCATGAACGCCAAAAAATGCAGCATATTCAAATTTTTAAAAATACACCGAACTGCAGCCACATAATTAGAATCCCTTCTAAGAATAGCTTTACATGCAGGTATTTCAGTAAAGGGAGACATGAAAAAAGCATCTAGAAAGAAAAATGGACGGAGTGTATGTCTGGGCAAATGCAAAAAATATGGAATAGCAATGGTTAAAGTTCCAGGTAGAAAAAAAAAAAAAAAAAGGCTTTACCCCCATAACTATCTTTTTTTCTTTATTTTTTAATCTAACTAAATCCTCCAATTACTTACCCAAAACTCCTGTCATGTAACACACCAGAACCCAGTAATGGAATTGGCCATTGGCAGCCATAAGCATCCATCACAGACTTCTGAAACATTCCAGTTTGATTTCACAATGAGGAATGGACCCACGATCGGTCAGAAAAGCAACGAGGAGAGGTACATCTGATCACCGGTGGCCACCAGGTGAAGAAACCTCACAGAGGATCATGTGACAGGGGAGTTTCCCATGTATGCCACCTTTCTACTCCCTTTCATTTGCCTCTTGCACATTTTCAGACCCCTCAATTATTGATGGTATAGAGAAGCCTCCCTTAACCTAGAGGAACTCTAAAAATAAAAAAATTACCAGTCTCAGGGAACCCCTTCTAAAAATGACTATATCTACAACTAATGACATACTTGATTTGATTGTAGCCGTATTAGTGCAATTGTGACAGAGAAAATTGAGTACTGTCCGTGATACTTTTTTTATTTGCACTAACATACAATTTTTCAGGACAAGCTTTCAGGGTATGTCCCCTTCTTCAAGGTCCAAGCAGTACTGCTTGGACCTTGAAGAAGGGGACATACCCTGAAAGCTTGTCCTGAAAAATTGTATGTTAGTGCAAATAAAAAAAGTATCACGGACAGTACTCAATTTCCTCTACAACTAATGATAAATTAGTGCGATGGTGCATGGGAGGAATGCTCCCTACACTTGTGGTCATTGGGAAAAAATACCCACTTACAGATCGCTAAAAAGATCAATGGTGTCAGTGGGAACTTATCCGAGAGGCAGAAATTGCTCAAGGAACCCCTAGCAACCTCTGGAGGAACCCTATGGTTCCATGGAACCCTGGTTGAGAAACCCTGGTATAGGGTCACTTCCTTCAGGCGGGCGACAATGCTGTGGGCACACTAACGTCTGGATGGCATCAGAAGGCAACATGTGCATACACGTTCCCTAATGTGCAGTCTAATGTCCAGGGCCATTGCAGAACACTTGTGAGTGCATGCACATCATGCACTCATTTACAAAGGCATGCTGCATGGATGCATGGGCCTGCAGACGAACGGGCAAGCACATCCAATTCCAGCCTTGGCACCAGGAGGACTATTTAAGGATCAGAGATGAGTTAGGAATTTGCCAATAATCTTCAGCTGTTAACATTGAGACCCAAACCTGAACCTATTTCTTGAGATATGCTTATCCAATTGCTGGCCCAGCCTGCCTCTGCACTTGCCTCTGTTCTGCTTTCCCATTATCACCCCAGCTTGGATTTGGACTCGCTTACACTTTGCTTGTTTGGTGACCTGGCGTGTCCATGAGCTGGTCTTCGCGTGCCTGCCTGTTGTTGACCCAACCGGTCTTGGACTTGCTTGTGCCTTGCTTTTTACATTTCTGACCTGGCTATTTCCTGACCACAGCCTGCGATCCTGCCTGCAACCTAATTTACTGTCCGCCTTTACATTTTTCAACCTCAACTTGTCTCAGACTACACTTCCAGCCTGCCGTGTGTTCCTGTAGCTGCTGTTCCACTCTACACCTCTATGGTGACTTTTCCTCTGGCCCGGCTCCTTGGCAACATCCTCATCCTGGTGACATCCTCATCTGTTTTCAACAGCACCTCAAAGTCAAGTCTTCTACGAGAAGCGAGCACCTATAAACTGGACTTTCGGCACCCATGTTCTACCCCTGTTCTCCACCCTGGGGGTTTCTGGACCAGAGGTCTAGGGAAAGCCCTTTTGTCATTTTGGCATCTAATCAAGTCTTTTACCAAAAGTGAGCACCTATGAACTGGCATTTCAGCACCTGTGTTTGACCCCTGTTCTCCACTCTGGGGATTTCTGGACCAGAGGTGTAGGGGAAGTTCTTGCTATTTTGGCATATAACCAAGTACTTGATAGTTGGATTTACTACACAATGGTCACCCAGTGCTCTTGCACATCGCCATGGAACTATGAGGCTCCGTATGCAAGCATCCGGTCACAGTTTAGCCTGCAGTTTCCCACTTGTGAAATTCCTGTAGTTCTGCTGGACCTGTACTGCTGGCGTCTGTGTTCAGATATGGGCATTGCCTGCTCTACTGTGGATTCATATCCCTTTCTTGGTCTGCCTTCCAGTCGGCTTCTCTCTCTATATCTATATCTATATATTAATTACATACACACACACACACACACACACACACACACACACACAAACACGTTTGGCTAAAGCCATTTATTATCAATCAACTGTGTTTACTCTTTAAAATCATAATCACAACAGAAACTACCCAAATGACCCTAATCAAAAGTTTACATACCCCAGTTCTTAATACCGTGTATTGCCATCTTTAACATCAATGACAGCTTGAAGCCTTTTGTGGTATTTGTTGTCTTTATCTTCTCAGATGGTAAAGCTGCCCATTCCTCTTTGCAAAAAGCCTCCAGTTCCTGTAAATTCTTGTGCTGTCTTGCATTAACTGCATGTTTGAGATCTCCCCAGAGTGGCTCAATGATACTGAGGTCAGGAGACTGAGATGGCCACTCCAGAACCTTCACTTTATTCTGCTGTAGCCAATGACAGGTCGACTTGGCCTTGTGTTTTGGATCATTGTCATGCTGGAATGTCCAAGTACGTCCCATGCGCAGCTTCCTGGCTGATGATTGCAAATGTTCCTCCAGTATTTTTTGATAACATACTGCATTTATCTTGCCATCAATTTTGACCAAATTTCCCATGCCTTTGTAGCTCACAAGGAAGAAGAAGAAATTGGTTGCACAGCAGACCATCAAATGCTTGAAAAAGAAGTTCTTTATTGCCACATGCCAGTCATATGCAGGGTACAGATAGTTGACGCGTTTCACATGGTTATACCACACTTGTGTAGCTCACACATCCCCAAAACATCAGCAATCCACCTCCGTGTTTTGCAGTAGGAATGGTGTACCTTTCATCATAGGCCTTGTTGACTCCTCTCCAAATGAACGTTTATGGTTGTGGCCAAAAAGCTCAATTTTGGTCTCATCACTCCAAATGATTGTGCCAGAAGGTTTGAGGCTTGTCTCTGTGCTGTTTGCCGTATTGTAAGCAGGATATTTTGTGGCATTTGCGTAGTAATGGCTTTCTTCTGGCGACTCGACCATGCAGCCCATCTTTCTTCAAGTGCCTCCTTATTGTGCATCTTGAAACAGCCACACCACATGTTTTCAGAGAATCCTGTATTTCATCCGAAGTTATTTGTGGGTTTTTCTTTGCATTCCGAACATTTTTCCTGGCCTGAAATTTTAGTTGGTCTACCTGACCGTGGTTTGGTTTCAACAGAACCCCTCATTTTCCACTTCTTGATTAGAGTTTGAACACTGCTGATTGGCATTCTCAATTCCTTGGATATCTTTTTATATTCCTTTCCTGTTTTATACAGTTCAACTACCTTTTCCCGCAGATCCTTTGACTTTTTTTTTGCTTTCCCCATGACTCAGAATCCAGAAACGTCAGTGCAGCACTGGATGAAAGATGCAAGGGTCTGTCAGGAGTCCAGAAACTCATTGACCTTTTATACACACACTAATTACAAGCAAACAGATCACAGGTGAGGATGGTTACCTTTAATAGCCATTCAAACCCCTTTATGTCAACTTGTGTGCATGTTATCAGGCCAAAATCACCGGGGTATGTAAACTTTTGATCAGGGTCATTTGGGTAGTTTCTGTTGTGATTATGATTTTAAAAAAAAGAGTAAAACGCAGTTGATTGATAATAAATGGCTCCAGCCAAACACTAACCATGAGTGAAAGAAAAGTTTTTGTGTTATCATTCATATTCTCTGTCTGAAAAATGGCCAAGTAATCATAAATTCTGCCAGGGTATGTAAACATATGAGCACAACTATATAATATATATATATATATATATATATATATATATATATATATATATATATATATATATATATATATAATTAAAAAAACTTGTAGTCTGTGTCTGGCTCTCCATGGCTTTGTCTACCTTGTTTGCCTGCCTGCCATGTGCCCCGACCTCAGCTCATTTCCCGGATCCTCTTCTGTCTCCTGCCATTTGTATTCTGCACACATCAGTGGTCTCCACATCTTCAGCTGGGCATAACTGGGGGCTGCGACCTGGTTCCAGTCTGCTGCAAGTCCATCTACACCATCAGGAGACCTGGTGAAGGAGCAACCTGGGGCTTAGACTCTGCGCCCTGGGGAACCCCAAGTTGGCCTTCTACCAGGGCTCACTACCATAGGAACCTGACACAACCTCCACCGCCAACGTCACAGCACCGCTACCTTCCATGTATGCCGACTGTGGGATGGACCCACAAGTGGAGCAAAAAGGGGCGTGCAGGGGACGCTATACTCAGCAAACAGCTGTAGCTTGGATCCCCAGAAAACAGAGAAAAAGGTCACATGACCACTGCAATAATGCAGCAAAAAAGGTAACATTTGCCCGATTTTAAAGATAGGACTATTGTGATTAGTGATAGTTGTGCAATTACTATAGCCTTCAGATCCACGTATCTGCTTCTCTGCCCCTTAAGTGAATTGTACAGCAAGGGGTGCAAGAAATACACTGGTCTAAGCCAGGCCTAAGATATCTATACTGTGTGAATCCAGGCAAACAGCAAACCAAGTAAGCAGTGTAAATATTTCTAGAAAATACACCCCGACGTCTCCTCAGGACAGAGCTAGTGAGTCAGAAACACGAACAGAATTCCATTCTCAGAAGCTATTCACAGGCTGTAATTGAATTCTCTATCACGCTACAATGCTGCTATATTGTAAGGTATAGTCGCACATTTCTGATCTCTGCCTGATCATTATCTCTGGAGCATTACATCTCCCCTTTGTTATATTCCCCGGGGACACATGGAAACAAGTTGACCTGAAATACCACCAAACACCAACTCACAAATCCAATTAGAAAATGGAAAAGCATTAAAGAGTAACTATGGGTGAACTCCAACATGACATATATTATATTGTCAAAAGTATTGCGACGCCTTTACAAGCACATGAACTTTACATGTCCCATTTCATTCTGTCATCCCTTTTAGTATGTCCCCTCCCCTGTCACCATTTTTCTCTTGGTGTCAGGTAAACTTTTTCAGAAGTGATTCATGCGGATAGCAGAGGAAGGAGGCAGCAGACAGAAATGAAACTTGGTGCTCTGGAGTGAGACAAGTACACACTATAGAGGGATATGCTTTGTTCAGGGTCCATGTCTGAGATTTACAACCATTTTAACTCTGACTTTCCTTAGCTGCACTTGTTCCCGGTCAGTGTCTCAATTTATTGGAGCCAGCGACAGCCAGGAGATTAGCAGTTTTGGCAATGACAGCCTCTGTAGAGGCTTCCTAGAAGATGGCATTGTTCTGTATTCAGGCTGCATCTGCTCGTTCCATCTCTGAGCATTTCAGCACCTCAGACAGTTCCCTGACGAAGTCCCATACTGAATGGGAACAGATGGGATTTATCAAACCAATGCGCTTCCCAGGAACATGGCGGCAGAATAGTCAAAGGGCGGCTCAGACTACTTACTGGGCAGCTATTGGCTGACTGAGAGGGGCTGTGGTTAAGGAGGTCTAAGTGTCCTCCTATTGGAGACAATATAAAAGTGTTACCTATATTAAAAAGTTATAGGGGGAGTTTTACTAAAACTGGCATGCTGAATTTGATGCAGCTCTGCATAGCAACCAATCAGCACCTAACTTCAGCTTGTTCAGTTAAGCTTTCACAAAATCTGGAAGCTGATTGGTTACTATGCAGAGCTGCACCATATTCACCGTCCAGTTTTAGTAAATCTACACTCCTGTTTATTAGAGACAAAGAAGCCCTTCAAACCCCCTTCCCCAAAGCAGCCTTTCTCAACTGGTGTACTGTTTGGGTCCCCCAGGGGTGGCTTGAACACGGGCGCAGTTTGCCCTAAAGCTATATGCACAGGTACTACCAGCCAACACACGTGTTTTCAGTTATTGCATGTGTCCACCTAACATGTGTTGTGATTCTTCAGACTTCTGCAATAAGATCATTGCTTCCTCTCAGTGATCAAGGTCTTACAGCTTGGTTTTCTTTCTAAGGCAGCCACAGCCTACGTAGAAAACCCCATTCCCTGCCAGCAGCTGCAGAGTGGTACCCTTGTTCTCTGTGTGTAAGCAGTGGTCTCATAGCAGAGCTCCAACATGCCCCCTCCAGATTCAGACCTAGAACTCCGCATTCAGCAAAGCTCATCCTCCCCAAGGTTGTCCGACCTCCGCAAAAGATATTACTGCTTCCCTACAGTGATCTCAATTTCTTACAGTTCATTGTTCTTCTAATGTAGCCACAACCCAAGTAGAAAAGCCTTTCCCCTGCCAGTGTGCTGCAGGCTGGGACTCTTTGTATAGAAGTAGCAGCATCACTGCAGAGGTCTGGCATGCGCTCATTCATCCTTCATGCTGATTGGAGGGCTCTGGCTGTGAGTCAGCAGTCATCGCTGCTTCCCCTCAGTGATTGCAGCGATTACAATTATCTTACAGTTCATTTTCCTTCTAAAGCAGCCAAAGCTTGAGTAGAAAACCCTGTCCCCTGCCAGCATTCTGAAAAGTGGGAATCTTGCTCTCTGTGTGGAAGCAGTCGTCCCTCTACAGAGGTCTGACATGCACTCCAAGGGATTAGATCTATAGCTCTGCATTCAGCAAAGTCCATCCACCCCACTAATTGGAGAACTCTAACTCTGACTCGGGGGGGTTGTCAGACATTTGCAAAGACATTACTGCTTCCCCACGCTGATTTCATTGTCTTACAGTTCATTGTTCTAAAGTAGCTACAGCCCAAGTAGAAAAGCCTGTCCCCTGCCAACAAGATGCTGGGACCCTCGCTCTCTGTGTGGAAGTAGCGGTCTACTGCAGAGGTCTGATATGCATCCTACCAGATCAGACCTATAAAACTCTGCATTCAGCAAAGCCCAGCCTTTCACTGAGTGGAGGGTTCTAACTTTGACTCAGCAGAGGGTGTATCTCACCTCTGCAAAGAGATCACTGCTTCCCCACAGCGACTGCAATGTCTTATCCAGTGGCGGCTGGTGCTCAAAAAACACACACATCAATTGCAGCCACTGTGCCCATCAATTGCATTCATTGCGCCCAATTGCCGCCACTCGTGCCCCATCAAATGCCGCCACTCGTGCCCCATCAAATGCCGCCACTCGTGCCCCATCAAATGCCGCCACTCGTGCCCCATCAAATGCCGCCACTCGTGCCCCATCAAATGCCGCCACTGTGACCCCCGTCTACCCGGCACTTACCCCATCTTGGTGGCGGGTCAGGCAGTGGGTGAAGGCGGCAAGCTGTGGGACGGCTCATGTGTCCTCCATGCTTCCCCCTCTCCTTCTGTTCTGCTAGGCGCCCAATAGGAGCGCCTGTGCCTTCAGCCAATCAGGTGACGAGTATTAGACCCACACTTCCTGATTGGCGGAAAGGCAGTTCAGTGTTAAAAAAGCAAATATTCATTTGCTTTTCTAACACAATGCATGAATCTATCCATTATTCATAGAGGGGGTGGCTGGAGAGAGGGGGCGGTGCCCGTGCGCCCTTAATTGACGGCCACCCCTGATCTCACCTCTCATTTTCCTTCTAAAGCAGCCATTGCTTAAGTAGTAAAGCCTGTCCCCTGCCAGCATATTGAAGAGTGGGACCCTTGGTCTGACACATACTCTACTGGACCAGACCTAAAGCTCTGCATTGAGCAAAGCTCATGCTCCTTGCTGATTGGGGAGCTCTGGCTGCAAGCCAGCAGGGGGCATGTCAGATCTTTGCAGAGAAACCACTGCCTCCCCTGAATGCTGGCAGGGGACAGGCTTTTCTACTCAGACTATGGCCAATTACAAAAGAAAGCAAACTGTAGGACATTGCGCACCTTAACAAGATAACCCACCACCCTCTACCCAGGTTTGTACAGGATATGTGAGGATTGGTGGTACGGCTGGCATTCCTGTAAGCCACAGAACATAAATTCTATTAGTAATCTGGCACTCAACCACGGGTGTCACAGTCAGGGGTCAGGCTCGAAGACCAGTAGCTATAGCAGTAGAGAGGCTTCCACCAACTAGAAGGATACATGTACAAGCAAGTTACCCTGGTGGATTGTACGGGCTCATCTGAGGTGCAGGGTCTAAGCACTAACCGGTGTTCACCAGAGCTCCTGATGGTGGGGATGGGTTTTGCTGTGTGTTAGTACCAGGTTGTGGTCTTCTGGATCGCAGATGAAGCAGGTAGGGATCAAACAGAAACGTAGTCAGTAAAAAAAAGTCAAAAGGTCAGTAACAAGTGGTCAAAAGGTTGGGATTAAGCAGAAGTGTAGTTGTGAAACAACCCAAAAGTCAGTAACAAGTGGTAGTGGAGATACCGATGGCAGCAGAAGTGACAAGACCGAGATGCTGGCTGGAGAGAGCAAAATAATCAGGCAAACAAGAAGTGCAAAAGGCATGGCTTAATGAGAAGTTCATGGGAGGAGCCAAGGGTTCAAAATTCCACAGAAACAAAGCACAAGGCAGGATCGTCCAATGGATTAGACAGGGTGCCGTCCAGCATCTCAGGTGGCTCAGCAAGAAGATACATCGCTAGACACAGCAGAGGTCGCAGGTTCAGACCGTGAGGCTGCAGAGCTCGGCACGCAAGTGGCTAGCTGAAGCAAAGTTCATTTTGGAAGTACAGCTGTCAGGCTTAGGCTGGAATATAGGCACTGTAACCAAAAAAAAAAAAAAAAAAAAGACAAAATCCTTAAAGCTTCTTGGCTGTCGCTTGGCAACTCAAATTTTCAGCTCCCTTAATTTATATGGATTAAGGTCTGGAGAGTGGCTAGACAACTCCATGACCATGATGTGCTTCATCTTGAGCCACTCCTTTGTTGCCTTGGTGGTATGTTTTGGGTCATTGTCATGCTGGAAGACCTATCCACAACCCATCTTCAGTGTTCTGGCTGAGGGAAGAAGTTTCTCATTCAAGATTTTACAATATATGGCCCTGTCTATTGGCCCCTCAATGCGGCAAAGTCAGCCTGTACCTCTAGCAGAGAAACAGCCCCAAGGTATAATAATGTTTCTACCTCCGAGCTTGACTGTAGGGATGGTGTTCTTAGGGTCATAGCTTTTTTCTTCCTCCAAACATGGCGAGTTGAGTTGATGCCAAAGAGCTAAATTTTGGTCTCATCTGACCACAGCCCTTTTTCCCAATCCTTCTTATGAATCATTTAGATGTTCATTGGCAAACTTCAGATGGGCCTGTACATGCGCCTTCTCAAGGAGGGGGACCTTGCAGGCCCTGCAGGATTTCAATCCATGGCGGCGTATTGTGTTACCAATGGTTTGTTTGGGGACCGTGGTCCCAACTGCCTTGAAATCATTCACAAGCTCCTCCTGTGTAGTTCTGGGCTGGTCCCTCGCTTTTCTCATAATCATCCTTACTCCATGAGGTGAAATTATGCATGGAGCTCCAGACCAAGGGAGATTGATGGTTATTTTGTATTTTTTCCATTTGAAAATAATCGCTCCAACAGTGGTCTCCTTCTCACCAAGCTTCTAGCTGATGGTCTTGTAGCCCAATCCAGCCTTGTGCAGGTCTACAATCTTGTCCCCGACGTCCTTTGACAGCTTTTTGGTCTTGCCCATGATGGTGAGGTTTGAGCCCAGGTTTAAACTGAGCTGCGGGAATGAAGCCCTCGCACGATTTCACTTCCGCGTATCAGTCCTGATTTTGGCTGGGATTTCACAGACATCTGCATGGGTTTCTGCACAGATGTCAATAGAAATCACACCCTGATATCGCAAAAAGTAGTACAGAAATTACTTTTTGAAATTGGTGCTGTGACGCAAATGCAGCGTCGCACCGATTAGGACGGTGCCATTGCCGGCAAATTCCGCCAATTGGACATGTCAAATCGCACCAATGTGAACCAGGGCTCGAAGGAAGAAAGATTCTGTGGACAGGTGTCTTTTTATACACAACGAGTTATCGTTAGGAGCACCTTCTTAAAATTGACAGGACTAATCTGTGTACCACATGAGGACATACTGTAGCCAGTCTGTGGGAGCCAGAATTATTGTTGGTTGGTAGGGGATCAAATACTTATTTTACGCACTGAACTGCAACTCTGTTTATAACATTTGTATCGTGTGTTTTTCTGGATTTTTGGTTGATATTCTGTCTCTATCATTTAAAATACATCCATCATACAAATGATAGACCCTTCATTTCTTTGTAAGTGGGCAAACTTACAAAATCTGTAGGGGATCAAATCATTATTTTCCCCACTGTATGTGCATTAGGATCTCAAGACCTAATTTAAGAAGGGCTCCTGGCACCTCTTATGTGTCCCATTAAATGACGGCTGGAGTCTAGTCAGCGCAATAGCTTATTCATTAAAAGTGCCGTCTGTTTACGTGTTTCTGCTGTGCAGGGCCTTATTTATAGCTAAGAGCAAGGCCCTACGAGGCAGAAACACGCAAGGACTGAACTTTTGATGTTTTACTCTGTTTACAAAAAAATGTTTTCCGCACAGCTCTGTGGTGGAGTGCCGGCTTACTTACAGGATTTTTGCGCACCTTTTGTTTTGTTGCACCTGGAATGTATTTTGTTATTTTAAACTAAAGGTTTAATTGGCCTTTAAAAAAAAGCTCATATATAGAGACTTTTTATTATAAATACAACCAACCATTCACCCTTAACGATTCCCAACCCAGCTTATCCACAATACAATAGTCAGTGGTGCTGGAAGTGCAGAAGCGTCTAGAATACGGTGAAGGAATCCGGCAGATGAGAGAAGCAGATTCACACAGCAGATGCCGGGATGTCCTATGTGATCTGACATTTGCAGGCTGGGAATTATCTGCGAGCGATTGGCCGCTGGAGATAAACAGCACTGAGATAATGAATGCTGATCATAGCGAGCAGGCAAGAGGCACCAATACACAAAGAAATCAGCATCACGTCTTCAACCGCACTGACACATCCGGGTCATAGAACAGTGACAGGCTGTGCCGGATGTCTACGGAGGAAGATGACCAACCAACCTGTCAGCTACAATGAAGATGATGCAAACATTTTTTTTTATAAAAAGCACCCCATCACCACATTCCTATGTAAACAGCTCCATGTTGTCTTGACTTTACCATTTCCACCTCCAACCTGCAGCTCCCCAAACATCATATGCAAATATCGGCTTTTTGAAAAAAAGTCAGTATTTGCTCACGGAGGGGGCTCATGTTTTAGATTATATTAAAATTCTGTATGTGCCTCCTGTGGTTGGAAATTGAGATGTAGAGCTATCTATTTAGTTTCCAAAGACTTTCAGAGCTTGTTCACACCATTACGTTTTTTGCACAGTCTCGCACATCAAGTTTTAGGGCTTCCCTATGTGCGTGAAATGCACCGAACTGCATTGTACCATCCCTTTTTTTGGCAGGTGGGAATGCACACGTTCTCCCTAGGTGTGTGTGTTTGTGGGGGGGGGGGGGGGGGTGAAAATAAGAATTAAGAGAGCCTGTGTGTCTGTAAAAGGTTGCAGGTTTTTGTGCAGTGTGGGAAAATGGAAGATTTTGCACGCATACAAGCCCTCAGTTTAGTCATCAGTTTAGGATCTAGACATATTTTTGGCATGGGGCTTAGGAGAAAGACATGGCAACTGTAAACCAGTGTTTACAAAATTCCATGAATACCCGAACCCAGCCAGAGGGAAAAATCCCAGTATTTCCCAGTATGAGGGAGCAAATTACATTTTCCCTACTTCCAACAAAAAAGTGCTCAGTACCTGGGGAAAAAAAAAACGCCAATCCCAGTCAGTGCCTAGCAGTGTGCATGTATTACCATCAGTGTATATGCCTAGAATCTTTGCAGAGGCTGCAGTGGGGGTCAGATACATGGATAGGAGTGGGAAAATATTAGTTGTAGTGTAAGTAAAACCTAATAATGGATTTCTCCAAACTGCTTCTTTTTTGGTCTGTTTAAGGGACACTAAACTTTTTTTTTTTTTTAAACAAAATCTATTCAACATATATTCTTAACTCAAAAAAGTCCATTCTTTTGCCCCTAAGTCACCTCCAAATTCCATTTTCTTTTTTTTTTTTATGTTGTTGCTGCTGCTGTTAAAGGGTGGCCACAATAATTCTCCATGGTCACACTTTATGTTGGAATGGTGATTGGGGGGGTGGACATAGTAGTGGTGGTGGTGGTGTGGGGGGGGGGGGGGCTGTAATGGTGGTGATGGTAATAGGGAGCTGTGGTGGTGGTGGGAAGGTGTAATGATGGAGGTGCAAGGATGGTGTGTGTGTGTGTGTGTGTGTGTGTGTGTGTGTGTGTGTGTGTGTGTGTGTGTGTGGGTTTATGGTTGTTGTGATTGGGGAGGGAGGTGCAATGGTTGTAGAATGATGGTGGTGGGTGAGGGGGGTAATATTGGTGGCAGTTGTGAGTATAATGGTGGTAAGGTGTAATGGAGGTGCAATGGTGGCAATGGAGGTGGTTGGGGTAAGGTGTAAAAGTGGTGATGGTGGTGGTGGGAAGGTTTAAAAGTTTGCGTGTGTGTGTAATACTTGTGGTGGTTGTGAGTGTAATGGTGGTGGTTGGGGTAAGGTGTAACGGTGGTGGGGTTTCTTGGCACATTTAAGGCCCATCAATACCAACTGGAGATCAATTTTTTCGCATTTCTTTAAGCTCAATAGTCCTTAGACAAGGCACTGCACCACGGCTGCCCAAGATCCACCTATTACTGAGGCTCTAAACTCTGATTTCCAGTTTTGAAAATAAGGCAATTATTCGTCAGGGATAAAGGATCACTTAGGAATGTTTGGAGAAAGTGAGACGATGATTTGTTTTAGAAATCGGAGGAGATAATCTCAGTTCTTGTTATGATTAATCACCGCACACCTGTCCAAAAGCACGCTTCAAACGCCGCAACAGAACTTGCTCATCTGTCAGATGTGAAACAAGATCCAAGCATTACAAAGTGGACTAAAGAAATGAAGATGTAGCTTCAACTTTAAATATTCACACTGTAATCAACAAGTAATCAGCAGGACACAATGAGCAGTTTTAGGATGAGGATTAGAAGTTGAAGGATGGACCTCAGACTCTCCCATTTTCCCAACATTCCAAAAAAGAAAAGTACTGCCAATTCCTACACCAGTACCTCCAGAACAGAAGTACATAACGAAGTTTGCAATGTTTGGGATAGATACATTTTATATCTTACATATACTATATATTATCTGGATTACACTGTATTATGAAAACAGCGACTCTCAACCAACCCAAGGGTTCCTCCAGAAGGGGCTAGTGTTCCTTGAGCTGTGGATGACTGGCCTCCCCATCTGATTGTGCCTGCATAGTTCCTAAGCCAATACCACTTGGTAAAGCCAGCAACACACCAATTATTCTGTTAGCATTCTTCCCACTGACCACCAATGTAAGGAACACTCTCCCCACTGATCACCAATGTAAGGAACATTCTTCTCACTGACCACCAATGTAAGGAACATTCTTCCCACTGATCACCAATGTAAGGAGCATTCTTCTCACTGATCACCAATGTAAGGAGCATTCTTCTCACTGACCACCAATGTAAGGAGCATTCTTCTCACTGATCACCAATGTAAGGAGCATTCTTCTCACTGATCACCAATGTAAGGAACATTCTTCCCACTGACCACCAATGTAAGGAACACTCTCCCCACTGATCACCAATGTAAGGAACACTCTCCCCACTGATCACCAATGTAAGGAACATTCTTCTCACTGACCACCAATGTAAGGAACATTCTTCTCACTGATCACCAATGTAAGGAACATTCTTCCCACTGATCACCAATGTAAGGAACATTCTTCCCACTGATCACCAATGTAAGGAGCATTCTTCTCACTGATCACCAATGTAAGGAACATTCTTCCCACTGATCACCAATGTAAGGAACATTCTTCTCACTGATCACCAATGTAAGGAACATTCTTCCCACTGATCACCAATGTAAGGAACATTCTTCCCACTGATCACCAATGTAAGGAACATTCTTCCCACTGATCACCAATGTAAGGAGCATTCTTCTCACTGATCACCAATGTAAGGGACATTCTTCTCACTGATCACCAATGTAAGGAACATTCTTCTCACTGACCACCAATGTAAGGAACATTCTTCTCACTGATCACCAATGTAAGGGGCATTTTCCAGATGACCCCTGATTAATTTATTTTAGCAAGGGTTCCCTGAGAGCAGAAAAAAAATGTAAGGGTTCCACTGGTGTAAAAAAGTTGAGAAAGACTGCCTTAAACTTAAAAGGATAAATTTTATGTTCATATTTGACCCCCTCCCCCAAGATCTCATACTCACCTGAACACACTCCTGACATTCTCACACTGTGGGGCTCACAGGGCATGAATAGGTGAGACCATTTGCCTTATGCCCTATTGTCTACACTCACAGCAACTTGCTGCTTTGTTCTGCACTGAAAATGGTAGCACAGGTTGCATGCATCACAACGTGGTGCCATGTATACCGTTAAAATGAATTGTCAAATTGAATAAAGTTATAAAAATAAGCACTGCATAAGGCATCTCAGCGCACACGCCCATGATATTCGTTGCAGTGCAGAGCAATGTGCAGCAATGCCCCAACATGTTTTGCAGCATGCTGCTAGTACTGATACAGGCACCTTTTTTGGTACATTCTGGTGAGTTGGGCAACTAGTTCTAATCAATAAGCTGCCTTAAGGTGTAAGTTCACCTTTTCAGAAACACCACCCTATGCCCCCTCCCCAAAATCCAACTGGACAACTCACCTAAGAATGGATTTCCCTTCATTTTGGAGTCACTTCCTGTTGTGTCTGTGGAAATGACTCAAACAGATACAGGCAGAAAAAAAAAAAAAAAAAATTCTGTTCTGGTGACAATTGTCCAGGATAGGATTTATCCTCACTTTAAAAAGAGCTTTCATTTGACTTTCTGTTGGGTCTTTGGGACTCCAAAGACAGGAAGTGAAGGGAAATCTCCCCAACAGAACATAAGCAGTAGGGGTTCGAACCATTCCCCACTCAATCCAAAATAAAAAAGGTTTTAGCTACACTTTAAAACGATTTAAAATCGGAAGCAGTCACTGCTTTGACTTATTCAGTTTACATTTCACCTTGAGCTACTGAGCTCTGTAAACAGGCCTTTTACAACAAATTCCTGGCAGACCAATGAAAAGAAAAAAGCTCCACCTGTTCTCTCCAAAAGGAGAATAAAAAAAAAAAAAAAAAAAAATTATATTGGAAGAAAAGAAAAAGGGGGGGGGGGGAACACACATCCATCGCGTTGAATAATATGCAATATTTAAATAGAATTTTGAACAAAAAAAAAAAAAGGAAGGAAGAAAAATGTAGGAAAACACATATTGAAGCAGTACACATTCACTTTGAAAAAAAAAAAAAAAAAAAAAAAAAAAAGGTGATATTACCTTAGCAATAATTTTAACACATTACCGATTCGCTACACGCTATGCGACTTTCCTCCGAATGTCTTTAAGTGAAAACACCGGGCTATTAATGCAAAATAAATATATAATAGAGCGATAGGATAAAACACATGGTGGGAACATAATGTTCAATCAGTTTGTGTGATGAAACAGCAGTCTGTAGAAGTAAAAACAAACTTCTCGGAGAATCGAAACAGTAAGCGCAGCACTTTCTGCAGTCGGAAAAGCAGCGGCGCCCCTCGCGCTCGTGTTTATAGCTTGGCAAGCGTTCAGGAGTCCATGCAGAACGGGGAGGATGACAAACTATAATACACATACTGTAGGTAGGAGGCACAGGATCTCAAGATAAAAAAACTCCTCACTCTCTCCGTTTTAACACATTTGCAATTAGCATTCGTCTCCTAAGATAAAGAACAAACGTATTTGGAAGAGTGATTATTCGTTTAAAATAATATTTGCATATAAAATCCCCTAAAAAGTGGACGAGACAGTCTTTAAAAAGTCCAGCTCTGGCCAAAACTTTGTTTTTCTCTCGTTTTGGGATTAATACAACCTTTGTCAAGTTATAGGATGTGACCCAACGGGGAAGCTTTCACCTTTCTTTCCAGGTGACAGGTGTCCAACAGAAGTGTACAGAAATCTCCCTTATGAGGGCAAAGACTGCAATAAAATCCTAATATGTAAAAAGCAGTACGAGTGTCAGATCAATAGCTAGGAGTCCAAAATTTATTTTCTCTATATATCCAGTGGGATGAGGGCCAACGCTTTTCAGGGGTGCAGATACTCCCCCTTTATCAGGGCTATGAAGAAAATGTTCATCCAATAGAAGAAAATGCATGTCGTAAAAGGTCTACAAGAAGGAATAAAATAAAATATATTGTGGCCCTTTTGCAACATAAACTTTATTATTTTGTATGTACTTTTATATTCTTTCACTTTTTGTAGCCTTGATGAAGTGGGAGTATCTGAAGCCCTGAAACATGTTGGAACTCACCCCACTGGAGATTTTATTTTCTATATATATAATTTATTAGAAAATACATTTTGGGCTCCTAACTTTTGATCTGTTACTCTTACTGCTTCTTACATATTAGGATTTTACAGCAGTGAGGGAGAGCTCTCTTCACTTTCTTTCCAGGTAGAGTGGCTGAACCCTAACACGCGTTGGTTCTTTTATCCCTTTTATGACCAAATAACTAATAAGCGAATGCCAGTTTATTCAAACAGAACGAAAGTCCATGTGACAGGGTGACAATACAGGAGAACAGCTGGAAGGCAAGGACAGAGTTCCCAGCCCACACACTGCATAGGTTAAATGCTCGTGTAGTCTAGGGGTGCAAAGATAATATGTAGAACTTCGGTTCTGCTGGGTCCAGTCCTGTTCTCAAGCTTCAGGTGTCGCTCTGTGTCATAATGCACAGTACTGAGCTATTAACCCTGCATTTTACGTGAGAAGGCACACAAGTGTCCATGACCCAGAGCTGCTTAGGGAGGACCAGTTACATGGATGGAGGAAGCCTGCTAAAGTAATACGCCGTCAGGAACTGGATCACATGTTGGTGGCACTGTGGTTGCTCAACTAGAAGGTTGTAGTTCTGGTGTTCACCAGTGGGCGGAGGGACTAAATAGCCTCCCAGCAGCCAGCATCAGGTAAAGAATAATTGCCAGGATCTGCTGGCTGCTGGAAGAGTATTTAGTCCCTCCTCTACGAGTTTCCTCTTGCTTTAGTGTTTTGCCTGCTAACTATACTGAGCCTAAATCCTGCCCGATCCTGAGTCTACTACTGCCCCATATCCAGTACAATACTTCCTCTTATCTGCACCCCTTGTTCCTGATCACAGTTCCGATTTCCCCTTCATGACTGTTCCTTGCACTTCCAGTTTTACTCCGTTTACCTGTGCTCCCCTTTAGTTTGTATATATTGTATGTTAGTTTTCTAGTTTGGTTTTCTGTCACTTGGTAAGTTAGTCTGTTAGTTAGGGTTTGTGTTGCTTGGTTTATGGGTCTCTTTTATCTCTATGTTTGCTGTGTATTCTGTTTGCTGGTGTTTGGATGGGTTTTGTTTTGCTATCAATAAATCTTACTTAAATCTTACACAGTCTGGTTTCAGTTTCCTCAGTGCAGCACTGACGACGCGTTCCCCCTGACGACGCGTTCTGATGTGAAACGCGTTGGTCAGTGTCAGAACCTGTGATGTCATTACCACCGCCAATGACGCCTGTCAGTGAGGTGCCTGCCTGTGATTTCATGTGTTAGATTTTACAAATTTGAGTACCCTATTTTTAATACCGTAAATACACACTTAGCAGTATGCACGCTATGTGCGTCCTTTGTTTCTTTTCCTCCATGACAACTGATTAATGTAATGTGCTCTGGCGTTATATTCTGAGACATTTGATACCTGTGGCTGTGGTTCAATAGCCCTGATCTAGTGAACCGAAGGACACCTGGAGGTGTCAGTCATTCATGTTGGTTTGAACCCTACAATTGGGGATTACATTTTTCCGGTAAGGGGCTTAAGTGTGGTGGAGAGCACATGTCTGTGTTGAAAACTCAGCACCCTTCACCCTGTTGGTGGAATTGGATTGCATAATCACATGATGGGAAAAATCAGTGGCGTCGCTATAGGTGCGCAGATCGCACCTGGATGACACCATGGCCGGATCTATGGGGGGGGTGCTGATCTTCGTTGTGCTCACCCCCCCCCCCGGCTGCTGTACCTGGTTTCCCCCCCAATCCCGCTCACGGCTGTGAAAAGGAGAGAGCAGCCTGGAGCAGTGTCCACAAAGAAGAAATGACAGAGAGGAGAGATCCGGGAGTGTGGTCTGTGCTCTCCCCCTCCTGTCAGCAGAGCGATCCTCCATAAAGCATATGACACAGGATTGCTCTTACATCCACATGTTCATTCCCTGCTGCTGGGAGATGAGCGGTCATTGGAGGAGATTAGGGGGGCGGGGTGATGATCAAACTGTGTACAGCCCGGTCCTGTGTCATCTGCTGTATGGACGATCGCTCCACTGATAGCAGTGAGGGAACACAGAAAAACCCGCACCTCCACCTGGTTTACCAACTGTAAGTTGGGGATGGGGGGGTGAGCTTTCAGACAAGCGGAACTATACACAATGAAGGGGGGGGGGAGGAATTGTGCTAGGTGAATGAATAGGGTGATTTGTGCTAGAAGGGGGGGGATTTGTACTATGGGAGGGGATTGGGTGTATTTGTGTGAGGAGGAGGGTGGGGATTAAGGGGATTTGTGCAAGGAGGGGGGGATTTGCACTATGAGAGGGGATTGGGTGGATTTGTGCAAGGGGGGGGGGGGGAATTTGTGCTAGAGGGGGGATTGGATGGATTTGTGCGAGGAGGGGGGTATTGCACTATGAAAGGGGATTGGGTGGATTTGTGCAAGGAGGGGGGGGGGGATTTGTGCTAGAGGGGGGATTGGATGGATTTGTGCGAGGAGGGGGGTATTGCACTATGAGAGGGGATTGGGTGGATTTGTACAAGGAGGGGGGGATTTGTGCGAGGAGGGGGGTATTGCACTATGAAATGGGATTGGGTGGATTTGTACAAGGAGGGGGGGGGAATTTGTGCTAGAGGGGGGATTGGATGGATTTGTGCGAGGAGGGGGGTATTGCACTATGAGAGGGGATTGGGTGTATTTGTGCAAGGAGGGGGGTATTGCACTATGAAAGGGGATTGGGTGGATTTGTGCAAGGAGGGGGGGGGAATTTGTGCTAGAGGGGGGATTGGATGGATTTGTGCGAGGAGGGGGGTATTGCACTATGAGAGGGGATTGGGTGGATTTGTACAAGGAGGGGGGGGGGGATTTGTGCTAGAGGGGGGATTGGATGGATTTGTGCGAGGAGGGGGGTATTGCACTATGAGAGGGGATTGGGTGGATTTGTGCGAGGAGGGGGAATTAGTGTGAGGAGAGGGGATTTGCACTATGAGAGGGGATTGGGTGGATTTGTCCGAGGAGGGGGGATTTGTGCTAGAGAGGGGATTGGGTGGATTTGTGAGAGGGAGGGATTAGCACTGGGGGAGGTTGTGCTAGAGAGGAGATTGGGTGGATTTGTGCGAGGAGGGGGAATTAGTGTGAGGAGAGGGGATTTGCACTATGAGAGGGGATTGGGTGGATTTGTGAGAGGAGGGGGGGATTAGCGCGAGGAGAGGGGAACTGTGCAGGGGGAGGGAGGATTTGCAGCACGAGAGGAGATTGGGTGGATTTTTGCAGGGGGGGGGGGTTGTGCTAGACAGGGGATTAGCGTGAGGAGAGGGGAATTGTGCGAGGGGGGGGGGATTTGCACTATGAGAGGGGATTGGGTGGGTTTGTGAGAGAAGGGAGGGATTAGTGCATGGAGGGGGGATTTGTGCTAGAAGGGGGGCTATGGTGGGGAGGGGTAGAGTGACACCGTGTTTTACTGCACCAGGTGACACCAACTCTAGTGACTCCACTGAGAAGAATGGACATTTTTCTCACTTCTTTTTCCAGAACACATTTGAGATCACTTGTTTGTATATATTTACATGAACTAGCATCTCTCATTTTATATTATTTATCTATTTGTATATTTTCACAGGAATTAACACAGCATGTATTTTTTGTATTTATTTACATTCATTTGCATTGTATTGGATACAAGGTTTCTTATCAGGAAGCACAGGATATTTTGTCTATATAGGTTTTTCGATCATCCCATGTATTCAGATGATATATGGGTGCGGCTCTTGTTGGTTTAATTACACTTTAGCGCAAAAAGTTTTCTTTACGTTTTTCAGACCTGGTCATTTCTGCTGCATTCTCTATCCCTGACATACACTTTAATGCGGAACTTCAGTAATTTTTCCCTCTATTAAATCTTCTGCCCTTCTTGTTTTAACTTTGGATAATAAAACATTTTTTTTTCTGCCAGTAAATACCTTATACAGCCCACTTCCTGTTTCTTGTCTGGTCATTAGCCTAGGATTATGACATCATGCACAGCTCTCTCTCTCACTCTTGTGAGAGTTTGCCAGTAAGGGAGGGGGGATGAGTCATAAGAGAGCTAATGAGAGCTGCAGAGCTGGAGCTGTGTCTGTGTAAATCCAGGAAGTGAACAGGCAGCAGCTTCAGCTGCCCACAGTTAAAATGGCTGCAGCCAGACCCAGTGGAGGGAGATTTCTGCAGCATATTTGGCAAGTACAGAATCGCAGTATATACAAAATATGCAAAGTGGTTGGAGGGATGCTTCAGAATGGCAAAGATGTTTTTATTACAAAATTATGTGAGCAGACTACAGTTCCTCTTTAAGCATGCAATTTTCTTTCCCACAACCACAGGTCAGTGTTGATGATGACATCCCTCCCGTGGTGCTATTGTGTGCTCCCAGCAGGGGGAGCCGTCCCTGCCATGAGAACACAGCGATTATTGTTAGTGGCTATAACTGCTAGAAATAAATCGCATGTAAAAATGTGACATGCTGGTTGCACCCAAATCAAATCAACATGGGTACAATCAGACTGCCCATAGATGCTGGCCAAGATTTGATCCATCTATCTTTAGATTTACGAGCATTTAACCCTTGCAGTGCCGGGGGGAGGGGATGCCCAATGCAAGGGTAGCTTATCCCATTCCTAGAGTTCAGCTTCAACAAGCATCTTCATGGCAGGATCACCAGGTATTATTTAGGATAGCTGCAGAAATATATATAGCTGCAGTACTTGGCATAAAACATGTTAAACCTCGTATTGAGATTTTCCTGATTGGGTTTAGATCTACTTATTTGAGGACATGGACACGTCCTCACCTCTGAAGGTCATTGGTCAACCTGTCCATGTTCTTTACAGGAGCTCCAACACTCTCCAGGTATGAAAAGCAGCGAGGTGGGAAAATCCAGGAGTCCGTTTCCCTCTATTCAGGATCTAATCTCTTCTGTACGGGATATGAAAAGTTACTATAACAACACAGTAACACTGGGAAGCAGGCCTTGCATACAAACCAGCGGCCAATGTTAAGCAGAGCTGTATATTGCTGTGACAATATACCGGCACGGCTCCGAGCGCTGCCATCAGCCATGTCTGCCTGGGGGAAATAGGCTTCCTCCGATAAACAGAGCTGGAGTCATAGCCTGCATAGCAGCACAGGGGGCAAAGTGGATATCACCCTTGCCGAGCAGCATATAGAGCAGTGGTTCTCAACTTACGAGGTTAAGATGGCCTCAAATGACAAAGCAAGGTCCATAAAGACATGGATGGGCGAGTTTGGGTTGGAGGAACCTGACTGGCCTGCGCAGAGTCCTGACCTCAACCCAATAGGATGAATTAGAGCAGAGACTGCAAGCCAGGCCTTTTCTTACAACAGGGGTCTCCAAACCGCAGCCCTTTGCTTGCCTTTATCCTGCCCTTGGGAAATTCTTCCACTGATACGAGACACTATTCTGCCACCAAACACCAACAATGGAGCACCATGTCTCCCACTGACACTAATAAAAGGGCTCTATTCCTCCTTATGATACCAATGATGGGGCACTTGAACGACCACAACATACAGGGATATACAATGTAATACTGACATATAGTCACACACATAGGTTGGACTTGATGGACTTGATGTGTCTTTTTTCGACCTCACCTACTATGTAACTTATATGTAACTATTCCTCTAAACTAATACCAAATGTGGTGATGTTTGCTCCTACTGATGGCAGAAAAATGTCCACTCCCGCTGGCCACAATCTGACCCTCCTGAAGTCTGAAGGACAGTAAGCCAGCCCTTTGTATAGAAAGTTTGGAGACCCCCATCATACAACATCAGTAACTGACCTCACAAATGTGCTTCTGGAAGAATGGTCACACATTCCCATAGACACACTCCTAAACAGTGGCAGCCCGTGCATTGTGGGCGCAGGGACAACGCCCCCCCCCCCCCCATCCCTGCTGCCGCCTCCCTATCCATGTGCCCGGCCTCTTTCAGGACGCCGGACGCATGGACTCCTATGGCGGGGACAGGAGGGGGTGTAAAGGCTCTAATAGTCTTCAAAAAAAAGGGTGGGCTCGAGGGCACAGAGAGTGTGCCCCGATCCCACCCAATTGTGTGACCATAGCGAATGAATATTCACCATTTTCACACCGCATTGCCTCCCCAACAATCTGGAGGCAGGTCAGTGAGACCTGTTTCCTGATTGGCCAAAGCGCCAGGCATCCCTAATGGATGCTCAGTGCTTTGGCGGAAGCGGAGGAAGCTGACTGGAGAGGAGACGCCGGAGAAGAGGACATCCAGTAAGCGCTTTGGCGGAAGCGGAGGAAGCTGACTGGAGAGGAGACGCCGGAGAAGAGGACATCCAGTAAGCGCTTTGGCGGAAGCGGAGGAAGCTGACTGGGGAGGAGACGACAGAGGACAGGACACACGGTAAGTGCTTTGGCGGAAGCGGAGGAAGCTGACTGGGGAGGAGACGCCGGAGAAGAGGACACCCAGTAAGCACCGGACTTCCTGCACGGGAATTGCTGTGATCCCTCCGGGGGGTGAGCAGGGTGCCTCGCAATCCAACCGTGGGGTGGGGTGGGGGGGTGTGAGCGGAGTGTCCCGCAAACCTTTTCAAAAAATTTTTGCGCCCCCTCCAAATATTTTGAGCAACAGCCGCCACTGCTCCTAAACCTTGTGGTCAGCTTTCCCAGAAGAGTTGCAGCTGTTACAACTGCAAAGAGTGGGGCAACTCATTATATATATTTTTTTTTTACAATAAAATTTTTAAAGAAGAGAAAGCAGTTTACATACTTCAAAGAGAACAGATGTAAAATTGTTCTAAACATAACAGTTGTGGGCAAGTCCACATAGATCTAAGAATACCTAGTTGCAAATATAACTTGGGCAAGAAGGTGTATTACAGTGTATGATCTGTTAGCAGAAACTCTTGCAAGCAATATAGGCCACAAAACAGTAGAGTAAAGTAAGACCCGACATAAAGAAAAAGAAAAAAAACAGTAAAAACCAGTAAAGAGTCTTGACGAGGGTGTCTAAAGTCACAGTGGTCCCACTGTGGGACTCATCACATCCAGGTGGGACATAAAGGCAAATGACAGGGAGGACAGTCAGTCAATGATCCGACCGTCTGTAAATGGAAAGAGACGGCAACCCGTGCTGTAGTGGGGTTTTCACCCTGTATCTAATTGCAGATAATAGTCAGAATACTGAAACACCAGCCAGGGCAACCACAGTATGTTACATCTTTCAGAGGATTCCCTAGCCATGGCCACCGTTTCCTCCATATGGTAAATATCCTCTATGGAGCAAAACCATTCAGGTATCGGGGCACACTTCGATTTCCAGTGTCTGGGGACCAAAATTTTTGCTGCATTTAGCAGATGTCTGGTTAGGGGTCTTTTATAGGCCAACTCAATATTGAACCCTACGGACTAAGATCGGGATGCCAATAAAAGTCCATGTGTGTGTAAAGGCAGGCGTCCCAATACTTTTGGTAATATAGTGTGTGTATATATTTTAATAATAAATCAAAATGTCAGTTCACTGAAAACATACAAGTACATTATAATTTCCCTAGAGTATAGATGATATAAGTGAGAACTGCACCCCTAAAAGAGATGACGGTACGAGTTTTGTCCCCCGTTGTGTCTGTTCCCACCTTGTCTTCAGGTTAGAGAGAAGCACCATACATCTAATGATGAGTCCCCAGCTGTATGTTAGCAGTCTGTCTCAACCAAATGTCACTTTCATTTAATTACTGTAATAAAAATATATCTGCTGCACCCTCTTCTCTTCCTCAGCAGAGTATAATTAAGATGCAATTAAAGCCATATTTCTGCTGATGTTGGCGGCACAGGTTTCTGAAGGTAGGCAATTGGCAAAACGTTTTCCAGCTTGTACGTTAGAACAGAAGTCATTTTAATTGATCAACTTCTTATAGTACAGGGACTCCCACACACTGATGGAAATTCTGATGGTCCCAAATTTCCACATGGCCAGCTTTAGTTGTGAAAAATTCCAGATAGCCCCAGGAACCAGTAAATACAAGACAGGGGTTGCAATCCTTCCCCACTCGATCCAAAATGATGGGAAAAAAAAAAAAACAGAAAAAAAAAAAAAAACACACACACACTTTTTTGGCTGGAAATATACTTTAATAAATAAAGCCGGCCATAGATGAATGGAATCTTGACCAGTTAAGCAGGGACCATACTAGATTCGATCCATCTTTGGGCAGGCTGGTTGTACTGAACTTGATCCATCAATCTACTTAAGCAGGGCCAGCCTGTCGGATGTTTTGCATAGGATTACTCCCAGCAGCTATAGCCGCCGGCAGTAATCATTGTGTTCTACCGGCAGGGAAGGCTGCACAAAATAGCAATGTGGAGTGAACACGCAGCCTTGCAGGTCAGGAAAGGGGGGAGAGAAGCAAGCCCACCTCCTTTCTTGAACCATATAAGGCCACATGCCCTCAACATGGGTGATCGGTGCTTTGGGGCGGGGGGTTGTGGGGGTCTGCAGGCAGGGGGCTTATCGGAATCTGGAGGCCCCCTTTAACAAGAGGGCCCCCAGATCCTGCCCCCCATGTGATTGAGTATGGGGTACCCCTGCCCATTCACCAAAAAAGTGTCAAACAGTAATGAAAACACAGAGACATGCACCAGTCCGTGATGTCACAAGGGGGCAGCCCTTAGCTATATGAGAACTGTCAGATGGAGGAGGAGGTAGTAGGTGGTCAGCCTGCATGGACAGTGGGAGTGTTTTTGTTTTTTTTTTCGGATGCAAGCGGCGTGATTGAAGATGGATTTACATCAGGCGAGCCTTTTTTTTTTTTTTTTTTTAACGAGATGTCAAAAACAGTCTCTGTGTTTTTATTACTTTATGACACTTTTTGGTGAATGGGTAGGGGTACTATGTAGCCCATACTCATTCACATGGGGGCTTGTTAAAGGGGGCTTCCAGATTCCGATAAGCCCCCCCCGCCCGCAGATCTCCACAACCACCGGGTACTTTTTTACCATCAGATGTTTTTTTTTGTTTTTTTTATTCAGCTGTCAGCGGGGAAGCCCATTGACAGCTGATAACTCATCAATTGTTAAGGACGCCGCGGCCAGCTTCCAGGCCCAGCTCCTTAACAACCAGCTTTTACTGTGCCCTGACTGGGCAGAGCTTTGCCCAATCAGGGCGCAGAATGCACTGTGCAACGCGCAGTGCATTGTAGGACGTTCGGTGGGGCGAACACCCACCGAACACCCTGCAAATTTCGTGTGTTCCCTGAACAGGGTGAACGGCCATTCCTCGGGCCAAACCGTTCCCCCAACTCTATTGCCCAAGTTAGCAGTTAGCGAGATAGCATGTTTTTATTTATTTTTTAAATTTTTTATTTATTTTTTTTTATTGAAGAAGTCAGCTCCCAGCGTTGGCTTCAGTGTAGAGGAGGGACAGCTGACAACAGATGCCCTATAGTAAGCCTATGGGTGACCTCATCGCCCACGCTCTGCAGCCGGTGTCGGTGATCTCTCCTCTACACTGAAGCTGGTGCTGGAGAGATCCTGTGACCAGACCATCTTCAGAATAAGTAAGTATACATATCTTTCCTTTTACAGGGTAGATTGAATAGGCTTGGAACATGAGTGGGAGTAGATTTAAGCTTAGCTAAGGCTTGACTTGCCTTCCACTTCAAATGTTTTTTTTTTTTTCCATTTAACAAAAGGAAAATAAAAAATATATATAATTAATTTTACTGCACTGCAAACAGAAGTCAAAGCACTTACCTCCGTTACAAAAAGTGTGCGTGGATCGATCATGTCCAGGAAGTGTCGAAATCTTCCATAGAATGTGCTCTGAGAGAGAAGGAAAAACAGAACATTAGATTGGCACACTCCACAGATTCACATCACCTGTACTTGCAACTACAGCACTCTGTACTCTTCAAATGCAAACTAGGGAAACACTTCAAAATGCACCTAACCTCAAAAATGTTATAGAGGACGTTTAGAAATATTAAATTGTGCCCAAGCATTATCCTGATAAGATTTGGAGCAAGATTCTGCGAGATCGATTCTGTGTTCTCCTCGCTGGAGAGGAAGCTGTAGCTGAGGACCTGCAGTTGAAGAATCTCCCTGCTTCCGTTTCATTCATTCTGTGGATCTGGGTTTCCTACTCTTCTGCTGCTTCTTTTCTATTTTCTCCCCAGTCGTCAGATAACCAGGCATGAAGAGGTCCAGCTCTGACCTGGCCAAGATGGCCAATTCTATACAGAGACACTGTAGAACAAGGCATGGTAAGTTAAAGCAAAAACTCACCCTAAAAAGGATGTAGTGCTTTAACACCTACTTATTCCCCCCTTCCTTCCCACTTTTGGAGTTATTTTTTATTTATTTTTTGGGAGTGGGTATCTAGTTTTAGCAGGTACTGGCTCCCACTTCCACTCTGCCTACTGCCTAGGCTCCCCCCCCCCCCTTTCCTTGCCCAAAACCTTCTGGGACACGTCACACAGTACCACGTGATCGCTCTGGCCAATTAATCAATCACAGCAGATCACATGACAGTTGTAAGCAATGGATGGCTTACCTTTCGTGTCAGCTATTGGATACAATTGTGTTGCTAGCTGTGATTGGTCACAGTAATCACATGGTACAGGCTAGGCTAATCACAGCCCATCTGTACCTGGAAATTTTGAATGTGCTTTGGCCAATCACAGCTAAAAAAAAAAAAAAAAAAAAAAAAAGGGAGTAAGAAAAGACACTGAATGAATCAGTTTCGTTCAGTAAAAATGGTTGCTTACACCAGGAAAATTCACTTATCTAAGCATACCTCCCAACTGTCCCTGATTTCGAGGGACTGTCCCCGATTTGAAACAAAGTCCCTCTGTCCCTCTTTCCTCCTCATGTGTCTCTCATTTTGGTCTGATCTATATAGTTTTATATAAAATGCACGATTTATCTTTCAAAAAGTGTTTCCCGGTGCTAAACATTTCATCCAAATTCTAAATTGTTGTATTTGTAAAATTTCAAAAGCCAATATAAAAAGGAATAGAAGGTGTAAAAAAAAAAAAAAAAAAAAAAACTTTTGGGTTTAACTAATATTTTTTTTTTTTGTGGGGGGGGGGGGGGATAATTCTACTTTAAGGGGGCATGGCAAGTTATGTGTCCTATACCTACATACTTTTGCCAATAGGTGTCCCTCATTCCCAACTCAAAAAGTTGAGAGGTAGGATATAAGCAATCACAATGTGTAAGAGAAAGAAAATCCTAATCACTTCCCCAGAGTAGTACAGTGTTACTATGGTAACACTATTGCGCTGGTCACAGTGTTTAAAAAAAAAAAAAAAAAATTATATGAATTTATTTTTTCCCCTTCTGTCACCAGTGATACGATAATGCTATACTGCGCTGGTGAAATGTATTTATTTTTTATTCCATTTTTCCAAAAATTGTGACAAAAAAATGACAACTTCAAAAAAATCTTGCCAGGTCTCTTACTAAATACCTTGGACTGTCTACTTTCCAAAAAGGGGTAATTTGGGGGATATTTATACTGTCCTGGTGTTTTCAGGCCTCAAGAAATGAGATAGGCCGTCAGTACATCAGGATTGATAACATTTTCAGATATATCCCATAGTTTGTGGACTCTATAACTTTCATACAGACTAAATAATAAACACTGATTTGGGTTATTATCACCAAAGAAATGTAGCAGAACACATTTTGACCTAAATTTATGAAGAAAGATTATTTATGGCCAAAAATTTGTAACAGAAACAAAGAAAATGAATTTTTTCCAAAATTTTCGGGTTTTTTTGTTTATTTATCAAAAAATAAAAAAACACAGTGATGATCAAATGCCACCAAAAGAAAGTTCTATTTGTGTGAACAAAATAATAAAAAAGCATATGGGTACAGTGTTACAGGACCGTGCAATTGCCAAAGTGCGACAGCCCTGGGAGATGAACATTGGCCTGGGCAGGAAAGTGCCCGGTATTGTGGTTAATTATCAACCAGCTCTGGTCACCAGCAGGTATCTGAATGTATCGGTATTAAGATATGCAGAAAATCATTATCAGTGACCAATGGACTAAGAGTTGTCCAACTGTCAAGATGGGCTTCCTGATTCTTTTCACAAACTTGGTAGATACAGATATAAACAAGCATTTACCCAATTCCAGCCATTATGTGAATGACCTGGAGGAGGGCAAAGGCACAACCATTGCTCCATGGTCTATGAGATCATGACATCCAAGCCCCTTGAAGTACATCCAAGCCCCTGAACAAGCAGATGTTAGGACTTAAATGGCAAGTTCACCTAACTCCAAATATCCTGGCCACCCCTCTGGACCCTGCTGCACAAAGTCACTGCAGCCAAAAACAATCAATTTAATCTCTAACCATTAGAAAATCAAAGAAACATTCTGGGAACTTAAAGACTTCCAGTGACCCACAATAAATGCTTAGGGGCCCTCCGCTCAGCCTGTCATGGTCCGATGAGTTGGATGCTGCTGGCTAGTGAGGGTGCAGGCTGGGGAAAGGTTTGTTCAGACCCAAAGCCTGGCCGCCGCACACCTAACCTGGGCTGAGTAGTTAGCAGGTAGAAGCAGTCTCAGTTCAATTCATCCTGGCCACGCCCCTAACATGTTTCACTCTGCCCCTGGGGCTTAATCATGGAGGAGGCTGTGCTATCTCTTCCGATTTCTTAAAAACTTCTAGTTAACAACTTTCAATGCTGTAGGCTCCTGCTCTCTTGGTGGTGCCTGGACTCCCTGTCTTTACAGGAAAGAGTTAAACAGAGACGTCCAAAGCAGGGACAGACCAACAACCCATGGAGTCCCTGGGCAATAGGAGGAGATTGTGGGGCCCCCCAGTGTCCTCGCCCACACTCAAACCACAACAACATCTAAGTGCCCCTTACCTCACAGTACCCCATACGTCACAGTGCCCCATACGTCACAGCCCTTTACCTTACAGTGCCCCATACATCACACTGCCCTTTACCTTACAGTGCCCCATACATCACACTGCCCTTTACCTTACAGTGCTCCCATACGTCACAGTGCCCCATACGTCACAGTGCCCCTTACATCACACATACTGTACCTCTAGTCTCTGCATGCAAGGGTGATGACTGAGGATGCTGCAAGAGAAAGGAGCCACCCTAAAACAGGAAACCTGGGGCAGAGGTCATGGCACCAGCTTATACTAGAACATAGACAAAGATGAATAATGAAGCTGCAAGTCAGTAAGTATCGGCAATTAAATAAGCTGCTGAAAGTGCTAAAAAAAAAAAAAAACCCAACACGGAGAGATTATGACCACTTTGAATACAACTTTTAGGTGTTGGGTTTGGGTATGATGCATGGTCGATCAGAAGTAAATCTAAAGACAAACATATTGGATACCAATCTATTTTCAGCTTCACAATGCTCCCATATTTGGTGAAACGTTACGATCAAATCAAACTAAAATTGGTATTAATTTATACACGTATGACGCTTTTGTTCTAGTCCCGGAGGAAGAACTTGGAAAGCACAGATCTTGTATAATGTGAAATACAGTTTTGGATACGGTGCACTCAGAACACATCAGGGAAGCGGCAATGCTGAGAGTCTTATAGCCGTATCACAGGCAGGCTTCCATAAGGTGGAAAATCACATTAGGCCCTGGAGAGGCTGAATCGGAATGCTGATGTTGTGTTCAGCATACGTGCCGGTCTACAAGCCAGGAGTACAGCTGGGGGACGTTTACAGGTTACATCAGGCGTAGCCATCAATCTGACCTGATTTCCGGAAATAGTAACACTCGGCTCTGCAGCTAGAACATCAACCTGGATTCCACCGCTGCTTCTGTAGGGTATGCAAACAAAGGCACCGCTTGCTGCTGCTATGACACCATATCTAAAACTTCAATTGTCTTGAAGGTACAACATTCCTCAAAAAGTGAAGGAAATCCCCTCTTAGGCTAGCTATGCATGCTTAGATTACCCCATCCACACTAAACAGCGTGGATGGCCATTGTATAGAGACAACCAAGAAGACACCCCTGGCTGTCTGAATACCCGAAAAGTCATGGCACCTGATAGGATACAGTCACTGTTCAAGTGAAGGTTTTGCAACTGACTCAATCGACATTTCAATTGATTTTTATCAACCGGGCCACCCAAACACACACACACACACGTCTCTAGTATGTAGACAATATCTGCTCATCCCAGAGCTCAGCTTTAAACAATAATTTATCTACCCAACTCTAGTTAACCCTAAAAAGTTCCTTAGAGTGTATCAAAACCCACTCTTCCACCATCACCAATGACAGCTAAGAGAGGAATTCCTGCACATTGAAGAGATTTCTTAGCACTTCCTGTTGTGTCTACAGGACAGGAAATAAAAAGGGAAATTCCCCCAGTTGGAGAAAGACCAAAAAAAAAAAAATATCCATCAGTGGTATTCTCGGCATCCTTGCCAGGACTTCCAAGGGTACTCGCAGAATGCCCGCTAGTACTTCCAATGCTATTAGTAAAATCCCAACCAGGACTTTCAATTGAGCTTGCAGAATCCCTGCCAGGACTTCGAGTTCCCAGCAACGTTTGACGTGTTCTTTAACCACCAAGAGTATCTAAACCTTTGAAGTGGCTGTTGTCATGTCTTATCGCCGATTACCTAAAAGCTAAATAATAATAATAATAATACTAATAATAATAAATACTTGCCTGACCATTGCCAACCTAGATTGACCTGAGCACTTTCTTGCTTACTGCCAGCTTAGACCTTTGCATGGACCTCACTATGCCCTCACCTGCCATCTGCTTCACTACTGTCTGTACCTGACCACTCATCTCCAGCCCTGTAAACAGTCTTCGCACTATAGCCTCTTCATTCCAGCAATCTGTAGGTTGAGGGGTGATCTTTAGGGTCACAACCTGGTGATGATTTGCAGAGATGTAATCTGGAACCTAGGGTCTCCAGCCCATCTCCACCTTTAGGAGCTCTGGTGAACACCAACTGTGGCATTCATCATAGCCACCATGCTTTGGATAACACACAATTTTAAAAACCCATTTATAAAGCAGTGACTCTGACATTCACCAAACATTCATTGCAAGTAAATCTTCCAAGTACACAGGTTTTAAAGTGGTTGTAAACCCTCCCAAGTGACTTTTAACTATAGGTAAGCCTAGAATAAGGCTTACCTATAGGTAGTGGAAATATCTCCTAAACGTGAGCCGTTTAGGAGATATTTCACTTGTAGTTCGCCGATTATGTAATTGGCGCATGCGCTGTGAAGAGGCTGACCACCGTGACGTTTCTTCCCCCAGCGTGTGCGGTTACTGATGGCTCCCATGTGCATGCGTTGGAGTGACGCCACGTGGCTCCGGCCAGTCACAGAGCCGGAGTCCACGACCCCCGTAAAGAAGAGGGTCGATGATGGACGCAGCCTGTACAGGGGACAGCGATGGATTCGTTTGCAGGTAAGTGTCACATAATAGGCTAGTATGCGATGCATGCTAGCCCATTATGCTTTTAATTTGCAGGCTTTGCAAGGAGCAAAAGATGAAGTAAAACCCATCAGGGTTTACGTCCTCTTTAAATGACAAATGATTGATTCACTAGCAGTGAATATTTGGCAAGATTCACATTTACTGCTTTATAAAATATGCCCCTTAGGAAAAATAATTTCGCAAAACTGGAAATGAATGAAATGAAAGTCTTCATTGTCCCAAATGAAAAGGTCAGTATTATTCCAGCATCAAAGGGAATGAAAAAGTTATAGGTAAACCAATAAGCACAAAGCTCTGCTCTGTAAGGGTGCAAAACTATTGATAAAGGGGTTCAGCTCAAGTGACAGTTTTCTTTGGTCGCTGCCAGGTGGAATCACACACTAGTTTCTATTATTGGGTGACTCTTTGTGGGTTTCACCACCAGAATTCCCCATTCCACCAATTGCTGGACCATTACAAAAAAAAAATGCTGGTGTCACAACCAACTGCTGAATTTTCCACCATGTACAATAGAAAATACCTGGAGGAGAGAGTGATACTTTAAGGACTTTGTGGGGGACACGGGAAATTCAAACTACAGAAGGAAAAATGTCCTCAACGGTGTTCTAGAACACGTATAGTACATGAGTAGCACAGACCCCTGATAGACCCCACACATTTGTCCCAGGTTTGGGTGTAAAGGCAGCCAGGCACACAGCAGCACAGACAATCTTGCAACTCAATAACCATGCAGGGAATGTCTTTTTAAAGGTGTAATGCTTGATGAACCTGGTTGGGGTGCAGGGCGAGCACCCCAGCCCAGCTACTCAACCCAATAGGGCAGCAGCCCTCCAGGCTGGGAGCTTCTGGACAAGAACGCTGCTGTTCCAGGTCCCAGGCTATTTATGCCCTCCTCAGCCACCTACTGTGCATTTCTCCCCCCAAAGATTGGCTGAAGCCACATGAATATTCAGGCCCAGGGTCTGCCTCTTCCAACCCACTAAATTCTAGATTCCACTAGAAGGCAAGGAGAAGCAGTTGAGCCTGCAGCCAATGACACCCAGAACAGCCAAAGATAAATCACACACCCCTCCAGTGATTATAGGGGAGTTAAAAAACTAAATGTAATATTTCTAGCAACCAGTCCTAGGAGAGTGCTACATATGTATTAACACCTTGATGCTGCCATCTAGCGTAAATTCAGTTTTACTACAACATGTTTATTACTGTATATCTAAATGGTATAATCCAGCTTCCCTGTATGTTGGGCTACTTAGTTTAGTCCACAGATAGACCCAACCTTCTTCGTGATGTTCCCTCACTAAGCTACCAGCCTTCAAAGATAGGGTAAGGATAGGAAAATTGTCTCTTTACACTGCACGTTACCAGTGAACATCCCATATACTGCATTTTACAAAGTAAAACTACACTATATTGTCAACAGTATTGAGAAGCCTGCCTTTACACGCACATGAACTTTAATGGCATACACCATACAAAAAAAAAAAAAAAAAAAAAAATCGGCTGAACTCACTTTTGAAAAAACGAACATTCGGCTGTGAGAGCAAACGATAGTACCAACATGTAATGACCGATGAATCCTTCAGTGGACATAAATGAATCAATCTTTTATTTGTTTTTTCACATATACCTAGTGCAAACAGTTTGGACGAGAAACACATTAACCTTTAAATTTATTGTTCGTTCGCAGAAAATTTCTAAACTGGTCCTTCATTTTTTCAGCTCAAAAACATCCCAACGATTACCGATTTTGTGCCCATTAACTGGCCAAAAAACGAATGAACTGACCAAATGACCGATTTTCGGCCGATTTTTCGGACAGCATATGGCCAGCATTAGGTTTCAATATTGAGTTGGCCCCCCCTTTGCAGCTATAACTGCTTTAACTTCCCCACCACAACAACCCCACACCATAATCACCCCTCCACCAAATGATTTGGACCAGTGCACAAAGCAATATCCACAAAGACATGGATGATGGAGTTTGGGGTGGAGGAACTTGACTGGCCTGCACAGAGTCTTGACCTCAACCCGATAGAACACCTTTGGGATGAATTAGAGCCGAGACTGCTAGCCAGGCCTTCTCTTCTACATCAGTGCCTGACCTCACAAATGTGCTTCTGGAAGAATGGTCAAACATTCCCATGGACACACTCCTAAACCTTGTGGACAGCCTTCCCAGAATAGTTGAAGCCGTTATAGCTGCAAAGGGTGGACCAACTCAATATTCAACCCTATGGACTAAGACTGGGATGCCATTAAAGTTCAGTTCAAGGCAGGCGTGCCAATACTTTTGACAATATAGAGCATGTTGGATTAAACAGCTTCGTCTTACTGAAGACCTAAGCTGTCTGTGGAGGATGTGTATTTCAGCAGGTGACCATACTGGCCAGACGGAGCGAGGTCTAAGGGAGGTTTTTCAATGCATAAGGCAGTGCTTGAAACAGAAACAACTGGCATCCACAAGAAATAAGAAAAGGCAGCAAGAAAGTTTGGCTCACGTTGTCAAAGACAAGCAGAAAACAGCAGCTGTTATCAGATTGATGGCGATGGGCAACCAAAGAACATTTCTCCCCCCCCCCCCCCCCCCACATCCTACATACTGAGCCCTTTGAATGTGATGGTCCCCGAGACAGCCACAAATCACTCTGGATATAAAAGGGTTAACACATCATCAACATATTGCACCCAGCACTAGTGCGTGTGCGTAGGTGGGACGGCTGCGCTATTACATTCTTATATTTTTACGCTCCTGAACGATTATTTCATCAACACAGATGAAATGTAAATGATTAAAGATAATGCAACATATTTCACACTCCTAATCGAGCAGCTTGAAATGAACACTTTGAGTCGCATCCAAAAAACCCCACCGCCGAGTTTTACTTCCTATTATCCCAAGTACAGGAGAGGAGTCTGTACAACTCTGCAAGACTGGAGGGAAGGCCGGAGGGGAGATTTAAAGTGTAACTAAAATGTAAAGATAAAAAAAATTCATAGACTAGTAGCTCAACTCCTCACTTTTTCCAGTGGTGGCATTCCATTTTCCTTCTTTGGGTTTCATTCTTCTTTACAAAATGCTAGTTTCTTCATAATCAGTCCTAGGGTGACCACGCACTCTAAATAGTTCCCCCAAAGCAAAAGCAGGATGGACACCCTAGGGTACAAGCTCCCTGTGGACTGCAAGTGGACATCCTAAATGCACAGAATGCCATTACATAAAGCTGGGAATCCACAGGGAATGCAAGGAATTACAGCATGTCCACTTAATCCCCTTTGGGATTAATAAAGCATTCTGAATCGGAAGGAGGCACCAGCGCAAGTGGGCTAGTAAGGTGGCCGGGCACAATGCCAATAAGTATTAGGAATTGGGTATTGGTAAAGGAATGTTCCACCTATCCCGGCAATGCCCTGTAATTAGCAGCCTCTGCTCATTCCATCCAAGCCATGCCTCCAACACGTTTCACCCCGCCCTGTGACTTAATCATGGTCCTCTTTGATTACACCCTGCGAGCAGAGCGAAACATGTTGGTGGCATGGCTAAGATGGAGTGAGCCAAGGCGGCTCTTACCTGCTAATTACACAGCTGAAATCGGTGTACGGCGGCTGAAACATTCCTTTACCTCTACAGCGTGCTTTGAGTCAAGATGGACTCACTCCGAGCCCACACCCTCATAGCAGAATCCACTTTATGAGACTACAATAGCCTGACCGGGGCCCCCTAAGCTACATTCAGAGTCACAGTATTGGGGTATTGCCTAATGGATGAAGGAGTGTTTATGTACGTATGTAAATATGTGTTCAGTTCATCCTTCTACGCTCAGCAATTCTATTGACCAGCTCTCTGGGCACCATGTCTGATACCCTGGAAAACTTTTTCCATAGAGTGTTTTCTAGGTCTTTTTTTTTTTTTTTTTTTTTTACAAAGCAAATAGCCAGGCCTTCAATAAAAGAGACTCCTGACTAGGACTGAGGTACTAGTGGTACACCCGGCCAAAACCAGATGGATCCTGATCCCCAGGGCACAAGACTACTGATAAAGACTGTGGTACTCTTGGTCCACAGGGTCAAAACCAGATGGACACTAGCCCTGATCCCCCCCAGGGCACAAGACTCCTGATGAGGACTGGAGTACTCTTGGTCCACCCAACCAAAACCAGATGGACCCTGGCCCTGATCTTCTACGACACAAGACTCCCGATAAAGACTGGGGTACTCTAGGTTTGCCAGCCCATAACCTGACGGACCCCATTCTTCAGGTGACCTGCCAAGGCAAGGTCCACCCAAGTACCAGGTGGGGTGTCCCAAAAGGGAGACACATACACTAGGGCTAATTTAAACAGTAGCCACTTAACATAACAATATGTTTTAGGAGCGTGGGAGGAAACCAGAGTACCCAGAAAAAACCCCAAGGAAGAAAAGGGAAAACAATTCAACTCCAGGCATCTTCTGGCAAGGATTCAAACCAAAGACCCCATTGCTGCAAGGCAGAAGTGCTAACCACTAGGTAATTTAGAATATTTACAGGAGGGTTGAATTATACATGCATTCAAAGATTAAATTTCTCTTTTTAAAGAGGCACTGTCGTTTTTCCCATCCAGGGCAAAGTGAGTATCTGCAGGTAGCCAATCTTCCCAGGCAAATATTCTTACCACAGCTAATCAGCTACTGCACATGTCCAAATACCCCTGCTGTGGATGGGAAGGCTGTGTCTTGACATCATCCCACTGTCTAAGCATTGACACCAGTTTGCACTAGTGCTTAAGCAGACTAGGATGTTGCAGTGGGGATGAGGAAGCATGGCTGGGTAAGTACACACGGCTAGGGATAGAATAGTGGACTATGGGAAGAGGTGGTGATTCACTACAGAGAGGGGGTGAGGAAGCACAACTGGAGAGATAGAGAAGATAGATAGAGATAGAGAAGATAGATAGAGATAGAAAAGATAGATAGAGATAGAAAAGATAGATAGAGATAGAAAAGATAGATAGAGATAGAAAAGATAGATAGAGATAGAGAAGATAGATAGAGATAGAGAAGATAGATAGAGATAGAGAAGATAGATAGAGATAGAGAAGATAGATAGAGATAGAGAAGATAGATAGAGATAGAGAAGATAGATAGAGATAGAGAAGATAGATAGAGATAGAGAAGATAGATAGAGAAGATAGATAGAGATAGAGATAGAGATAGAGATAGAGATAGAAACAGTGGTGGTGCTGGAGGGAAGGGGGCGAGGTTGAGGAAGTGTGGCTGGGTAGGCATACATGCCTGGGGATGAGAAATTGGACTACAGGGGAAGGGTGAGGTAGCATGGCTGAAGAAGAAGTATACATGTCTGGGGATAGGCAAAGGGGTGAAGAAGTGTGCCTGGGTAAGTAAACATACCCGGGGATGGGGGTGAGAGAGGGTAGGTAAGCATGGTTGGATGAGTTGCTAGGGAATGGGGGTACAGTCTAAAGGGAGGAGGTGAGGAAGTATGGCTGGGTAAGCACACATGGATGGGGATGTGGGTGGACTACAGGTACTTTCGATAAGGTGCCTTCTGGCATTAGGCCCAGACTTGTGGTGAGATGTTCTGTCTTATTCTCGTACATATTCTAAGGAACCTGTCACCGCAAGTTTCTATTTTGCAGACAGCTCGCTCACTAAAATTTCCACTTAAACTTTGTCAAAGCCTTGCATAAAAAAAGCGTTTCACCTATCTTGTATAATATAAGAAATATGTTCAGGCCTCTTAAGAAAAATATATATATATATTGAACCAAAGTGCAGCCATTTTCCTTACAAAGGGGGTGAAGAAGCATGGCTGGGCTAAGTGCACATGCCTGGAGATGGGGTGGTGAACTATGGGGAGGGGGTGAGGAAGTATGGATGGGTGAGTACACATGCCTGGGGATAGGGGGTGGAATACAGGGAGGGGGTGAGGAAGTACACATTCCTGGAGATGGAGCAATGGACCATGGGGAAGGGGTGAGGAAGCGTGGCTGGGTAGAGTATACATGCCTGGGGATAGGAGGTGGAATACAGGGAAGGGGTGAGGAAGCATGACTGGGTAAGTACACCTTCTTGGGCATGTGGTTGTAGACTACAAAGAGGGGTGAAGAAGGGTGGCTGTGGATAGGGCAGTGGACCGTGGGGAAGGTGTGAAGAAGCATGGCTGGGTAGGTACACATTTCTGGGAATGGGGCAGGGAACCATGGGGAAGGGGTGAGGAAGCGTGGCTGGGTAAGCACACATTCCTGGGGATGGGGCAGTGGACCACGGGGAAGGAGTAAGGAAGTCTGGCTGGGTAGGTACACATTCCTGGGGATGAGGCAGTGGATCATGGGGAAGGAGTAAGGAAGTCTGGCTGGGTAAATATGCATTTTTGGGGATGGGGCAGTGGACCATGGGGAAGGGGTAAGGAAGTCTTGCTGGGTAAGCACACATTCCTGGTGATGGGGCAGTGGACCATGGGGAAGGAGTAAGGAAGTCTGGCTGGGTAAATACGCATTTTTGGGGATGGGGCAGTGGACCATGGGGAAGGGGTAAGGAAGTCTGGCTGGGTAAATACGCATTTTTGGGGATGGGGCAGTGGACCATGGGGAAGGGGTAAGGAAGTCTTGCTGGGTAAGCACACATTCCTGGTGATGGGGCAGTGGACCATGGGGAAGGAGTAAGGAAGTCTGGCTGGGTAAGTACACATTCCTGGGCATGAGGCAGTGGATCATGGGGAAGGGGTAAGGAAGTCCTGCTGGGTAAGTACACATGTCTGGGGATGAGGCAGTGGACCATGGGGAAGTGATGAAGAAGCCTGGCTAGGTAAGTACACATTCCTAGAGATGGGACTATGTGCAGAAAGTGTTACTTTGCCCTGAATAGAAAAAGTGACGGCATCTGTTTACTATCTGCCAAGAGTTCCACTTTAAGGCAGGGGCAGTAGAATGAAGCCCTCGTGTCCAATAGACCTCTCAAATTTTAAATAAAAAAAAAAAAAAAAAACCACCGATACCCTCTAAACTGAAAAATATACAAATCTGAATACTACAAGGATGTAAATATGCTACAGCAAAGGTTGGAAAAAAAAAAAAAAAAAAAATAAGATGAAAGTCACATTACTAAATTGCGGTGATATAAACACTTATAATATGCGCTTGCTGAAAACGCACTTAGTTTGGACTTTTCCGCGAGCCAGTAAAAATCTCTAGGAATTTTCCTCTATAAAGGAGAGGAATGACACAGAATCCGTCAGCTTGTTTATCTGGGATGATCTTTAGGCGAGCGATGCCTCCTGGTAGCGTGGCCCCCTTGTCCTGCCAAACGCTCCGAGCATCAGCTGCAGTGTCTGTCAAAAAGAGCGCACAATATGTCTCCCCCTCACTCTCTCCCCGTGTGCGCTCCTCCATCTTCCAGATCTGACATCATGCTATATGGCAGCTTGCACACATTTCCTCTGCAAAACGCCCAGCATGAGCCCTCTCATCTGTTCGCCCATTTCTCATTTATTTCCCCGTTTTTCAAGGAAAAACTAAATTGTCACACCAGAACATTTATTATTACTATGACGTTTACCTGAATTTTGATGCCAGTTTTATTGCAGGCTCGTGGTTTCATATTTTAGCAAATCTTATACCTTGGTTGCCCCCAGCTGGCCACCTGTATATTAGGAAATGTGCACAGCATCCCTGCTGAAGGACTGCCAAGATCAGTTAGCTTATGGAGAGCATGCTGGTTATAGTCAGTCTGAGCCTTGGATAGGCTTTTAATGAAAGGAGCAGCAAAGAACAATCATTGCAAAAGATTACTAAACAGGAAGCAATGTCACCATATACTTATTGAGCAGATGTGGTCATCCTCTGTACATACACTATATTGCCAAAAGTATTGGGACACTTGCCTTTACATGAACTTTAATGGCATCCCAGTCTTAGTCCATAGGATTCAATATTGAGTTTGCCCACCCCAAAGGCGTTCTATCAGGTTGAGGTTAGGACTCTGTGCAGGCCAGACAAGTTCCTCCACCCCAAACTCGCTCAATCGTGTCTTTATGGACCTTGCTTTGTGCACTGGTGTGCAGTCATGTTGGAACAGGAAGGGACCATCCCCAAATTGTTCCCACAAAGTTGGGAGCATGAAATTGTCCAAAATGTCTTGGTATGCTGACGCCTTAAGAGTTCTCTTCACTGGAACTAAGGGGCCAAGCACAAGAGAGAGTGAGAGAGAAAGAGCGTAAGAAAGAGCAAAAGAAAGAAAAAGAAAGAAAAAGAAAGAAAAAGAAAGAAAAAGAAAGAAAAAGAAAGAAAAAGAAAGAAAAAGAAAGAAAAAGAAAGAAAACAAAAAAGAGATATGAGAAGAAAGAAAGAGAGAGAGACAGACCAACAGTTAGAGAAGAAGAAAAAAAAAAAAAAAAAGGAAGAAGAAGAAGGAGGAGGAGGAGGAGGAGGAGAGAGAAAGAAAGGAGAGAGAGAGAGAGAGAGAGAGAAACTGTTTCTAGTAGATCATACAATTGCGAGTCGCACACAGCACAGTAACGATATACAATTTGATGGACAGATAAAGCAATAGACAGACAGATAATCAGGATTTATAACTAGGCGGGATGCCTGTTGAAGCGTTTGATGGTCACCGATACGGCAGACTGTCTTCCCAGCCCCCATACGCCAGGCCTATAAATACATCCTGGGGATTCTGCCTGGCTGGGTAGCAGCTGAGTTCAGCAATTAACAAATTAGCATGTTGGCAGATAGCGCGCGGCGCTGGGCTCTTGGTCAGAACGAGAAGGAGTCTTTCCTGGATGAGCGGCAGACTTTGGAAAGATTTCTCGCCGTCATAAGGAAAGTTCGCGTTTATTTAATACAATCGAGCGATTGTTGGAGGGATTTGGTCTACCTCCTGATACAACACTGCTACATTATCAGCATGTTTAGAATCGGAGAGTACCTAATGGGATCCAAACACGACAACTGCTCATACACCCCTTCACTGCTGGTGTGAATCAGAAAGATTGTGTATGGTCTGCATTAAAGGAGATCAGTCATCAAATGGTGAACCCAAGACACGTACATTGGGGCTGGGACAAGGTGTCACACCTCTAACATTTGACCCTTTTTAACTAATAAAAACCACCAAGATGTTTATTCACCCCTGTCAGGGCTGGGCTCAGCCCTTCCTTCTCAAAGTTGGCTGCTCAATTGTCGGCTAATTGCCAGCTCCTATCTCTCCAAAGTGACTCACCTGTTGATGATATCCTGCTCGTCAGTCCTGCCTACTTAAGCCATCCAGCCCAGATGATCTCTGCCTTCTCCTTGGTCACATCTCTAGAGATGCTCTCCTGTGTTCCTGTTAAAAAGACTTGCTTGGCTGACATTCCTTCTGGCTCCAGATCCTGCTTGTTGTTCTACTACGCTCATCTCCAGCTCCCTGACGTTTTGGCTTGTCTGACTATCCGTTCCAGTTCCTGAACTCTGGCTATGTTTTGACTACGCTTACTCTGTTTACCTTTTATTATTATTATTATACAAGTGTGATTTAACTGTACTTTTGTCTCAGGGCTCTTTCACACGGGGGATCCGTATGTCCGTTTTTCATCCTTCCATTTTCGGATGAAAAAACGGACATACATGTATCCCTATGGAGCGTCGGATGTCAGCGGTTACATGTCCGCTGACATCCGACCCGCTCCGATCCGAAAAGTGTAACGGAGGAAAACCCTACTTTTCCATCCGTTTTCGGATCGGATCGGGTGACGACGGACTCTACGGTCCGTCATCACCCGATCCCCCATAGGGGAGAGCGGCGCTCTGACAGGTCCGTCGCTGCACAGTGTGCAGCGACAGACCTGTCATTTTCCTGCTCAGCGGGGATTGGCGGAGCGATCCCCGCTGAGCAAGCGGGTGTTCACGGGGCCGATCATCACTGAAAGAGCCCTCAGTCTGATTCATGGTTTCTGACAACTCCCTTGTTATCTCTCACCTATTTCTCCATAGGCTATCCCCTCTTCAGTCCATCATGCATGTTGCTGCCAGACTCATCTACCTTACCAACTGCTCAGTGTCTGCCAATCCTCTCCGCCAATCCCTACACTGGCTTCCAGTGGAGAATTATATTCAAAAATGCTAACATATAAAGCCAGTCACAACTCTGCCCTTTGCTATCACCAATCTTGTCTCCAAATATCACCCAAACCGTCCTTCTCCGCTCCTCCCAAGACATTCTGCTCTCTAGCTCTCATTTCCTCCTCCCATTATGGTCTCCAGGACTTCTCCCATCCTCTGGAACTCTCTACCTCAATTTGTCCAGCCATCTCCTTCTCTGGCCACCTTTAGGTGATCCCTGAAAACATATATCTCTTCAAAAGTAAGCCTATCACACCTCTATTAACTGAACTTTTTATCACTTCCATCAGCTCATCCCCCACAGTTATTACCTTTTGTACCCCCCTATTGGATTGTAAGCTCTTATGAGCAGGGCCCTCTTAACCCTCTTGCATTTTATTGTATTGTAACACTACTGTCACCCTTTAGATTGTAAAGCGCTGTGCAAACTGTTGGCGCTTTATAAATCCTGAATAATAATAGTTCTTACAGACCAAAAGCAATCTTTCCACTGACCCCAAGATGTAACTGGTCATTCTTCCCATTGACCAAGGGTCTCCAAACGTTCCAACGGGCCAGCAGACTTTGGGATGTAGGGGCAGAAGCAGATTTCGGCCAGTAGAAAATGTCCCGGCATCAGTGGGAGGAAGCAATGCAACGGGCTTGGTGGTCAAATGAAGGAATAGTGTCCCATCATTGGTATCAGTGGAAGGAATAGTGTCGAGGAATGATGGGGCACTATTCCTCTAGCTAATACCAATAATGAGGGAATAATCCTCCCACTGACATAACAAGCGGACACTATTCCTACCACTGACACCAATGATGAGACACTATCCCTTCTACCTATACCGGTAATAGGGCACTATTCCTCCCACTGATACCAATGATGATGTCAGCGGGAGGAATAGTGCCCCATCACTGGTGTCAGCGGGAGGAATAGTGCCCCATCACTGGTGTCAGCGGGAGGAATAGTGCCCCATCATTGGTATCAGTGGGAAGAATCGTGTCCCATCATTGGTGTTAGTGGAAGGGATAGCGTCTACTTGTTATGTCAGTGTCCTTGTTATTAGTGCCTTGTATCAGCGGGAGGAATAGTACCCCAAGGGTCAGATAAAGGCAAGCAAAGGGCCACATCTGGCCCATGGGCCATAGTTTGGACACCACTGCCACCAATGGAATGAAGGAGGGTAGAGGTTGGTCAGGGGAGGGGCCAAAAAGAATATGTGGACTTTTATCCTTAATACAGTATCTCACGAAAGTGAGAACACCCCTCACATTTTTGTAAATATTTTATTCTATCTTTTCATGTGACAACACTGAAGAAATGACACTTTGCTACAATGTAAAGTAGTGAGTGTACAGCTTGTATAACAGTGTAAATTTGCTGTCCCTTCAAAATAACTCGACACACAGCCATTAATGTCTAAACTGCTGGCAACAAAAGTGAGTACACCCCTAAGTGAAAATGTCAATATTTGTGTGGCCACCATTATTTTCCAGCACTGCCTTAACCCTCTTGGGCATGGAGTTCACCAGAGGTTCACAGGTTGTCACTGGAGTTCTCTTCCACGCCTCCATGATGACATCACGGAGCTGGTGGATGTTAGAGACCTTGCGCTCCTCCACCTTCCGTTTGAGGATGCCCCACAGATGCTCAATAGGGTTTAGGTCTGGAGACATGCTTGGCCAGTCCATCACCTTTACCCTCAGCTTCTTGTTGGAATACTGCCCTGCAGTCTTTGAAGGGAGGGGATCATGCTCTGCTTCAGTATGTCACAGTACATGTTGGCATTCATGGTTCCCTCAATGAACTGTAGCTCCCCAGTGCCAGCAGCACTCATGCAGCCCCAGACCATGACACTCCCACCACCATGCTTGACTGTAGGCAAGACACACTTGTCTTTTTACTACTCACCTGGTTGCCACCACACACGCTTGACACCATCTGAACCAAATAAGTTTATCTTGGTCTCATCAGACCACAGGACATGGTTCCAGTAATCCATGTCCTTAGTCTGCTTGTCTTCAGCAAACTGTTTGCAGACTTTCTTGTGCATCATCTTTAGAAGAGGCTTCCTTCTGGGACAACAACCATGCAGACCAATTTAATGCAGTGTGAGGCGTATGGTCTGAGCACTGACAGGCTGACCCCCCACCCCTTCAACCTCTGCAGCAATGCTGGCAGCACTCATATGTCTATTTCCCAAAGACAACCTCTGGATATGACGCTGAGCTCGTGCACTCAACTTCTCTGGTCGACCATGGTGAGGCCTGTCCTGAGTGGAACCTGTCCTGTTAAACCGCTGTATGGTCTTGGCCACCGTGCTGCAGCTCAGTTTCAGGGTCTTGGCAATCTTCTTATAGCCTAGACCATCTTTATGTAGAGCAACAATTCTTTTTTTCAGATCTTTAGAGAGTTCTTTGCCATGAGGTGCCATGTTGAACTTCAAGTGACCAGTATGAGAGAGTGAGAGTGATAACACCAAATTTAACACACCTGCTCCCCATTCACACCTGAGACCTTGTAACAGTAACGAGTCACATGACACTGGGGAGGGAAAATGACTAATTGGGCCCAACTTGGACATTTTCAGGTAGGGGTGTACTCACTTTTGTTTAGACATTAATGGCTGTGTGTTGAGTTATTTTGAGGGGACAGCAAATTTACACTGTTGTACAAGCTCTACACTCACTACTTGTGAGATATTGTATACACATACTAGAATTTACACAGCGATGATACCATACTGTAATGGTGGTAATCAGCGACTTACTGTACAGTGGGCAATCTGGCACAGACACTGACATCGCTAGTGACACTAATACAGTGATCAGCGATAACACTATACACTGTCACTGTACTAATGACACTGGCTGTCATTACACTGTCACCGCCCGCATGCAGAAGATTTACTGTGAGTGGTTGGCAGGTGGCCACCGCTGGAGGACAGACAGGCTGTGATCTCAGCACAGCCAGAAAATTGACCACACTGGGATGGATGTGCTCTCATGCCTAGCCTGGTCAGTTTGTAATAGGGAGTCTGGCAGGATCACCAGGTATTTCACACAAAGGAAGCAATACAAAGAGAAAGGATACTTTTTAAACAAGTACATGGTACAGCAGACACATCAGGAAGATGAAATGTTGGGGTAACTTTAACGTCATACAGGTAATTATACAAGTGTGACTATGTTAAAGTGGTTGTTAACCCACTAAGTAAAATTTACAGTATCCTCTCTGTTTATTATTAATGTATTCTGCCCTGTGTCTGTGCCTTATAAAAAATAAATAAATAAAAAATGCAGCTATATTCCTAATTTTAGAGCGCCTGTCGGCCCTCATGTGACCCACCGCCTCTCTCCTCTCTCAGCCTGACAGCTGCAGCAGGTGGGGCCGAGGATCCCCCGCTGATGTAATTTAGGAGGGGAGGAGAGAGGTGTTGTGATACGTGAGTGCCGATCAGCGCTCTGAAATCAGGTATATAGCTGCATTTTTTTTTTTTTTTTTTTTTTTTTTTTTTTTTTTTTTAATAAGGCACAGACACAGGGCAGATTACATTAACAAACAAGAGAAGATACTGTAAACCTGTAACAGTAATTTCAGCAGCAGGAGGGGAGGGGGCGGACATGGAGCTGACAGGCAGGGAGGGGAGGGGGGAGAGGACAGAGGAGAGCACAGAGGAGAGATAGCAGAGCTGCGGATGACAGAGGCACGTAAACTGACCACAGTGTCAGGGCTCAGCAGCCATGATAAACCGTGGTCACTTTACGGGGGGAGGCAGAACCAAGCAGGATCAGCCAGGTATTTCAGGTGATAGAAAGGGGCAAATAACATGCTTTAAAGGAACAGGATCTTTTGTTTTTTGTTTTTTTTTCTTTAGGTTAACACTAATGCCGCGTACACACGGTCGGACTTTTCGTCTACAAAAGTCCAACGGACGCCGACGGACTAAAGCTGGCTGGTAATCCGATCGTGTGTGGGCTTCTCCGGACTTTCAGCAGACTTTTTCAGCCTCAAATCCGACGGACTTTAGATTTGAAACATGCTTCAAATCTTTACGTCGTAACTACGACGGACCCCGAAATCCGCTCGTCTGTGTGCTAGTCCGACGGACAAAAACCCATGCTAGGGCAGCTATTGGCTACTGGCTATGAACTTCCTTATTTTAGTCCGGTGTACGTCATCACGTACGAATCCGTCGGACTTTTGTGTGGTCGTGGGTAGGCAAGTCCGTTCGTTAGAAAGTCTGCTGCAAGTCCGCCGAAAGTCCGCCGGAAGTCTGTCGGACAGGCTGTCGGACTTTTGTAGACGAAAAGTCCGACCGTGTGTACGCGGCATAAGAGTAACCTAACCTTTACAGAAACTGCCACATTTGTTGGAGGTACCTGTGCAGCCTATAAGCCTGTGCTTTCAAACATACTAAATAAATAAAAAACCTAATGCGAAGCAGATGTCACCTTCAGTGAAAACCACAAGTCAAAGCAAGCAGTACATTTAAAGAGGCAAAATACAACTTATGTGAAAAAAAGTCAAGTTCAGCTTTGCCTCCTTCTGCTCCCTGACTGGTCAATGTGGCCATGTTAAAGAATCAATAAGAAGGCTCAAGAAGTGGTCAAGACTTTGAAGAGATAACATTCTAAAAATGTTAATCTGCACTGAGGGTAACCTCTGCTAAGGGCCACCAATGAATGAAGGGGGGGGGGGGGGTTTAAGAACTGGCCCCCTTCTGTACCAGGCCTGGGCCCCATCAGTTTAACTGGGGGCAGAGTGGGGACTCTTTAAATAGCTGTGGGTGCATGCAAAGTAATCTCATGGGCCGTAGCTCCCAGCAATTAAATAAAAGTTCCCTGGGCATCATCAGTTCAGAGTCAGGGGCCGAGGACAGAGAGGGGACTACTTAATAATTTTTCGGGATCAGGCGGACTAATCCTCCAATGCCGTGGCTCCAGACAATTAAAGTTCAAGGCCAGCCCCTTCTATAAATTGATAAATAATTTCATTGTCGGGAGCCGCATCATGAAACACTATTTCACTTTCTCCCAAAAATGAGGAAACAGTCCCCTCTCTATCCCCGGTCCCTGCTGCTGAACTGATGGGGCCCTTGGGGGAACTTTCATTTATTTTCTGGAAGCCACAGTGGACAGGATTACTGCGTGCACACAAAAAGGTATTTACAGTGCCTTGAAAAAAAGTATTCATACCCCTTGAAATTTTCCACATTTTGTCATGTTACAACCAACATCAGTTGAGAACCAGAAGAAGCCTGTACTATTGTCTCTCAGGGAAGTAACCACGGTCAACCAGAAGAAGCCTGTACTATTGTCTCTCAGGGAAGTAACCACGGTCAACCAGAAGAAGACTGTACTATTGTCTCCCAGGGAAGTAACCACGGTCAACCAGAAGAAGCCTGTACTATTGTCTCCCAGGGAAGTAACCACGGTCATCCAGAAGAAGCCTGTACTATTGTCTCTTAGGTAAGTAACCACGGTCATCAATTATCTTTTTAGCTCTCTAGAAGGATGGCATTATTCTAAATGAAGCCAAAAGTATCAGGGCAATCTTCACAAAGACCCCACAATATATCCGGGCATTCTTCTCACTGATCACCAATTATATTGGCCATTCTTCCACTCTCCTCCAAATAGAACTGGTCAGTCTTTCCACTGACCACCAACATACTGGGCCACCATTTCCCACGATCCCCAACGTAAGCAACATTCTTCCCACCGACCACCAATGCACTGGCAATTCTTTCCCATTGATCCCCAATGTAAGCAGTATTCTTTCCACTAACCACCAATGTACTGGGCCATTTCTTGCCACCGACCTCCAATATAAAAGGGACATTCTATGCATTGGTCACCAGTGTAATAGAGTCCTTCTCCTTTGAACCATAAACATAAGGGACCTTCTCCACTGGCCACCAATAAAAGCAGACTTCAGTTTTCACTCTTTACGTATTTTCTGACAATTATTTGTTTCATTTCAATATAATTTTTGGAGAAAATAAATTTTCTCATATAGAATGGGGAGGTTAAAAAATATATAATATAATAATATTTATATATTTTTTTTATATATAAATATATATATTTTATTTTTATTGAATATTCAAATTACATCAAAAGACAGTGGAGGAAACCACTGCCAGACAGAAAAAAAAAAAAAAAAAATCAAAGCAAAAATTACACACAATAACAGATACAGCTCCGCAATTACAGACTAAGCAAGGTGCTTGAACTACCATTGGGGGAGGGCGCATAGAGGCCCTATGGTAAGATATGATTGGGAGACATTAATGCATTTAACATCATAGGACAGGAGGGAGAACGACAGAGCTTCAAGCTTCCACAAAGATAGAGGCTGAAAATTGGGTAAATAAATGGAGGGGCGCTGTCATTCAAAGAGAGAGACGTGGTTAACCACCTCAATACAGGGCACCTATACCCTCTTCCTGCCCAGGCCAATTTTCAGCTTTCAGTGCTCTCACACTTTGAATGACAATTGCGTGGTCATACAACACTGTACCCAAAACACATTTTTGTATCATTTTGTTTACACAAATAGAGCTTTCTTTTGGTGGCATTTGATCACCACTGTTTTTTTTTTTTTTTTCTGGGGAAAAAAAAAAAAAAAAAAAAAAAAAAAAAAACACAAAATAAATAAATAAATGTTTTAGTTTTTGACAGTAAATTTTGTAAATAAGTAATTTTTCTCCTTCAGTGATGTGCGCTGATGAGGTGCCAGTGATGAGAAGGCTCTAATATTCCGCACATATGGGCACTGATAGGTGGCACTGGTGGGCAGCACTGACTGGCATCACTAATGGGAACTAATTGCTGGCACTGGTTGCGCTTTTTTGTAACAGGGCACTGATGATCAGTGCCCTGATTACCTGTTCTGATGTCCCTTGTGAGGAGATGCCACCGATAGGCTCTCCTTGCCACACTCTGTGTGAGGCAAGCCCATTACCGTCACTTCCTGTATTTAGTTGTGACCGGCTGTTATTGGACACACCCGATCACATGGTTAAAGAGCCTCAAACCCTGCGCACCCCCCGTGGGCGTTTGGGTGTGCCGTCACATGACATCCACCCAGAAGGAGGGCCACACCGTCCCTCCATCATTTGACGGTGGGCGGGCGGCAAGTGGTTAAGAAATAGCAACCCTTGAGGCTATACGAAAAGTGGGCTTGGGTCACCAGTAAAAAGGACCTTGAGAGGACGGCCACACTGACGGTTTTGCAATAGTTTAACGGTTCTGCTGCCAATCAAACTCAGATAGCCAATCAGGAGAGAGAGAGGGGGCGAGGACGAAGCTCAGCTGAATGGACACATGGAGCTGCGGCTTGGGTGCCCCCAGAGCCAGAAGCACCCCCTCATCTAGGATTCCCCTGGTCTCAGCATTCAGCAGACTATGGCAGCTAACTCCAGTCCTCCTCCAGTCCCTGTACTTTCTGCTTCCCAGTTCCCCCACCCACCTCAGCAGTAGGCACCAGAGAGGACAGAACTCCTCCACCAGATCCTGCCACTCTCTATGCAGCCTCAGCATCCCCTCATCTCTGCTTCCCCTGGTCCCGCCATTCAGCTGACTCCAGCACTCCTCTGGTCTTCCTCCAGACCATGCACTTTCTGCTTCCCAGCTCCCCCCCCAGCTTCTTTCCAGCCACAGCACAGGGTGAGGCTTATAATGCAGGAGGTGATCTGGACGTCTAATCATAGAGATATAACTGTCTTTTTGAGGGCAACTATAATGCTGACATGGCCTGCGATTAAATAAAGTTTGACACTGCTGTAGAAGATAGTGGTACCAGCTTAATGTGTTATAGGTCAGGACATGTACACTTTAAACCTGTGTACTATCCACAGAGAAGCTGCATTGAAGCACATCTAATTAGTAACAGAATTTACTGGTTTATAGCTCCACAAACTGGAATTTTATAGCCTTCTATAAAGTCTGCACTGTACAGAGGACAACCGGGGCGGAGAAACCATCATCAGACGATCCGAAAGCCTTAGGGCCAAAAGTGTCTGAAATAAGATCTGTCTGAAGACACAGAATGGTAGCTAGAGGAAACTCCGAGAGATCTCACACACCTTCAGTCATGAGCCCAACAATTCCATGTACTACGAAGAGTGAGACTTAAAGGATCAACCCCCCCCCAGAAGTGAGATTTCCGTAATGGACAGTGTCTGGTGGATGGGTGTCCTAATGGCTTCTACTATCTCCTCGGTGGAAACTGCCAGCAAGATCTCCATGCCATTACTCCTGACTGTCCACTCTACAGGACACATACCAGCTATATAGGATGAAGACACCTCTATAGGACCCAGACCTCCTCTGTAGGGTGTATATACACCTCTATAGGACCAAGACCTCCTCGGTAGGGTGTATATACACAATTCTATAGGACACAGACCTCCTCTGTAGGGTGTATATACACCTCTATAGGATCCAGATCTCCTCTGTAGGATATACATACAGTGAGGGAAAAAAAAAAAAGTATTTGATCCCCTGCTTTAATGGTTGGTTTATTATAAAAGTGAGAGACAGAATAACAACAAAAATATCCAGAAAACTAATTTCAAAAAAGTTATAAATTGATTTACATTTTAATGAGTGAAATAAGTATTTGACCCCTTCCCAAAACATGACTTAATACTTGGTGGCAAAACCCTTGTTGGCAATCACAGAGGTCAGACGTTTATTGTAATTGGCCACCAGGTTTGCACACATCTCAGGAGGGATTTTGTCCCACTCCTCTTTGCAGATCCTCTCCAAGTCATTAAGGTTTTCAGGCTGACGTTTGGCAACTCGAACCTTCAGCTCCCTCCACATATTTTCTATAGGATTAAGGTCTGGAGACTGGCTAGGCCACTCCAGGACCCTAATGTGCTTCTTCTTGAGGCACTCCTTTGCCTTGGACGTGTGTTTTGGGTCATTGTCGTGCTGTAATATCCATCCTTGACCCATTTTCAATGCCCTGGCTGAGGGAAGGAGGTTCTCACCCAAGATTTGATGGTACATGGCCCCGTCCATCGTCCCTTTGATGCAGTGAAGTTGTCCTGTCCCCTTAGCAGAAAAATGACCCCAAAGCATGTTTCCATCTCCATGTTTGACGGTGGGGATGGTGTTTCTGGGGTCATAGGCAGCATTCCTCCTCCTACAAACAAGGCAAGTTGAGTTGATGCCAAAGAGCTTGATTTTGGTCTCATCACTTTCACCCAGTTCTCCTCTGAATCATTCAGATGTTCATTAGCAAATCTCAGACGGAGCTGTACATGTGCTTTCTTGAGCAGGGGGACCTTGCGGGCGCTACAGGATTTCAGTCCTTTATGGTGTAGTGTGTTACCAATTGTTTTCTTGGTGACTATGGTCCCAGCTGCCTTGAGATCATTGACACAGTTCTCCTGTGTAGTTCTGGGCTGATTCCTCACCGTTCTCATGATCATTGAAACTCCACGAGGTGAGATCTTGCATGGAGCTCCAGACCAAGAGAGATTAACAGTTATTTTATTTTGTGTTTCTTCAATTTGCAAATAATCACACCAACCGTTGTCACCCTTCCCACCAAGCTGGTTGGCGATGGTCTTGTAGCCCATTTCAGCCTTGTGTAGGTCTACAATCTTGTCCCTGACATCCTTGGACAGTTCTTTGGTCTTGGCCATGGTGGAGAGATTGGAATCTGATTGATTCTGTGGACAGGTGTCTTTTATACAGATAACAAGCTGAGATTAGGAGCACTCCCTTTAATGGAGTGCTCCTAATCTCAGCTCTTTACCTGTATAGAAGACACCTGGGAGCCAGAAATCTTGCTGATTGATAGGGGATCAAATACTTATTTCACTCATTAAAATGCAAATCAATTTATAACTTTTTTGAAAAGCGTTTTTCTGGATATTTTTTGTTGTTGTTCTGTCTCTCACTGTTATGATAAATCGACCATTAAAATGATAGACTGATCATTTCTTTGTCAGTGGGCAAACGTAGAAAATCAGCAGGGGATCAAATACCTTTTTTTCCTCACTGTACACCTCTATAGGACCCAGACCCTATAGGACCCAGACCTCCTCTGTAGGGTGTATATACATCTCTATAGGACACAGATCTCCTCTGCAGGGTGTATATACACCTCTATAGGACACAGCTCTCCTACATATACACCTCTATAGGACCCAGACCTCCTCTATATACACAGACCTCCTCTACAGGACCCAGACCTACTCTGTGGGGTGTATATACACCTCTATAGGACAGATCTCCTCTGCAGGGTGTATATACACCTCTATAGGACACAGCTCTCCTCCATATACACCTCTATAGGACCCAGACCTCCTCTGCAGGGTGTATATACACCTCTATAGGACCCAGACCTCCTCTATATACACCTCTATAAGACACAGACCTCCTCTACGTACACCTCTATAGGACCCAGACCTACTCTGTGGGGTGTATATACACCTCTATAGGACAGATCTCCTCTGTAGGGTGTATAGCCACCTCTATGGGACACAAACCTCCTCTATATACACCTCTATAGGACCCAGACCTCCTCTATATGACCCAGACCTCCTATGCAGGGTGTATATACACCTCTATAGGACACAGATCTCCTCTATATACACTTCTATGGGACACAGATCTCCTCTATAGGGTGTATATACACCTCTATAGGACACAGCTCTCCTCTGCAGGGTGTATATACACCTCTATAGGACCCAGACCTCCTCTACAGGACCCAGACCTACTCTGTGGGGTGTATATACACCTCTATAGGACAGATCTCCTCTGCAGGGTGTATATACACCTCTATAGGACCCAGACCTCCTCTATATGACACAGACCTCCTCTACGTACACCTCTATAGGACCCAGACCTACTCTGTGGGGTGTATATACATCTCTATAGGACAGATCTCCTCTGTAGGGTGTATATACACCTCTATGGGACACAAACCTCCTCTATATACACCTCTATAGGACACAGACCTGCTCTATATACACCTCTAAATGACCCAGACCTCCTCTGTAGGGTGTATATACACCTCTATAGGACACAGCTCTCCTCTATATACACCTCTATGGGACACAGATCTCCTCTGTAGGGTGTATATACACCTCTATAGGACACAGCTCTCCTCTATAGCAGTCAGTGACATTTCCACGCCCCCTTCAGCAAACCCCGCCCACACCAGTCTCAGACCGCCAATCCTCACTCGTCCTTTGCCCACTGTGTTTCTGCCCAGCTCGTGACTGTCACCTCACCCAGCCAATGAGAAGAGCAAAGACTAAGATACGGGGGCGGAGCCGGCCGGCACAACACAGGGCACGCGCCCCACACTACCGGCGCGCCCCCGTTCCCTGAAGTGAGAGCGGCGCCCCCCCATCTCACTCACCTGCCCGAAGCGAGGCCTCCCCAGCACGAACGGGGGCACGTCCGCCATGTCCCTGGCTGTCCTCGCCGCGGGGGTTGCCGGGAGCTGTAGTCCTGGCGGGGAGGCTCCTCCTGCACTCATCCCCCGGCTGCCGATACCTCTACTACTGCCGAGCGGGACAGGCCCCGCCCCCTCCTCTGCTGCTGTCTGACAGGTTCCTCCCTCCTCCACTACGGCCCGCTGCTAGGTGACCGGCCACGCCCACTGCCTCAGACTGCGCCGCCGCGATGCATCCGCACACGCCCCCCTCCCCATACAATAGATGGTCACCTGGCCACGCCCCTCTCCGCCTCTTCTTTAGTGTGATTGGCTCGTTGCTGCCCCCTACGTTACTGGATTGGCGGAGAATTGTGGGAGGGGAGGACAGACGTGCCCGCTGTTCCTGGTGTCCCCACCCCCTCACATCCGGGGAACTGAGCGGCATCTGTTGCCAAGAGCAACCAGTCAGCGCTGTTCTTTAAAGCGAACCTGTAATTTTTGAAAAAAAAAAACAACAGATTTAACACTTTGTCTTCTGCCCAGTTCTTCTGATTTCTCACATACATGTTAAAATCATCATTCTTGTGCTAGAAAATGACCTATTCTATGAAAGCAGAGGCCCTGGAGAATAAAATGGTGGCTGACGCCATTTTGTATTACAAGCGACATTTGCGCAGTCATTTATCGAACGCAAATCTTCCAAAAAAAAAATACACTTGAACCACTTCCATACCGGGCCTATTCTGACACTAAAAATAAAAAAAAATAAAAATAATTTTTTGTTCGAAAATTACTTACAACCCCCCCAAATATTTATATATATATTTTTTCTAACACCCTAGAGAATAAAATGGCGGTCGTTGCAATACTTTCTGTCACACCGTATTTGTGCAGCGGTCTTACAAACACAATTTTTTGGGGGAAAAAAAATACACTTTTTTTTTTATAATTTTAAAAAAGACAACAGTAAAGTTAGCCCAGTTTTTTTTTTTTTTTTTTATATTGTGAAAGAAAATGTTACACCGAGTAAATTGATACCCAACATGTCACGCTTCAAACTTTCGCCCGCTCGTGGAATGGCGACAAACTTTGACCCTTAAAAATCTCCATAGGCGACATTTATAAATTTCTACAGGTAACATGTTTTGAGTTACAGAGGAGGTTTAGGGCTAGAATTATTGCTCTTGCTCTACCGATCGCGGCGATACCAAACGTGTGTGGTTTGAACACAGTTTTCATATGCGGGCGCTACTTACATGTGTGTTCACGTTTGCGCGTGTTGCAAGAAGGGTCGGGGCGCTTTACTTTTTTTCTTATTTATTTTACTTTTTTTTTTTTTTTTACACTGTCCCTTTATAAAAAAAAAATGGATCACTTTTATACCTATTACAAGGAATGTGATAGAAAAAAAGCATGACAGGACCTCTTTAACCACTTCCAGACCGCCCACCTTCGTTATCTATCGGCACTTTGAAGAGGAATATCGTTGTTATGGCAGCAGCTAGCTGCCATAACCCCGATATCCTCTTCAAGATAAAAGTGGTCTCTGCGGTGGATTCGCCGCAAGATCACTTTTATCGGTGGTGGGAGAGAGAGCCCCCCCCTCCCGCCACGCTCTGGTGCTCTCTGCCGCTTAGCGGCAGCAGCGGAGGTAATCGGATCCTTTCACATGCTGGGTATGGAGACGAGTGAGGGGAAGATGGCCTCCACCCGTCTCCATATCATTGCAGGGTGGAAGCGACGACAAGACGTCATTTGTGCATTTTATATACAACTATATAGATCAGAGCAAAATGATGGACAAATGAGGAGGAAAGAGGGACATTGTTCCAAATCAGGGGACAGTTGGTAGCTATGGTCCATGTACCGTACTGTCTGACTCATTTGAGGGCCCATGTACCGTACCGCCTGACTCAGTTGATGATCCATGTACCATACTGCCAAGGTCCATGTACTGTAAGCACAGACAGAGGTCCAACACTTCAGGAAATATTGGATTTGAGGGCCCATGTACCGTACTACCTGATCTAGTTGATGGTCCACGTGCCGTACCATCTGACTCATTTGAGGGTCCATGTGCCGTACCGTCTGACTCATTTGAGGGTCCATGTGCCGTACCATCTGACTCATTTGAGGGTCCATGTGCCGTACCGCCTGACTCATTTGAGGGTCCATCTACCATAGTGCCTGACTCAGTTGATGGTCCATGTGCCCTACCGCCTGACTCATTTGAGGGTCTATGTACCATACTGCCTGACTCAGTTGATGGTCCATGTACCATACTGCCAAGGTCCATGTACTGTAGGCACAGACAGAGGTCCAACACTTCAGGAAATATTGGATTTGAGGGCCCATGTACCGTACTGCCTGATCCAGTTGATGGTCCATGTGCCGTGCTGTCTGACTCATTTGAAGGTCCGTGTGCCAGACCGCCTGACTCATTTGAGGGTCTATGTACCATACTGCCTGACTCAGTTGATGGTCCATGTACCATACTGCCAAGGTCCATGTACTGTAGGCACAGACAGAGGTCCAACACTTCAGGAAATATTGGATTTGATGGCCCATGTACCGTACTGCCTGATCCAGTTGATGGTCCATGTGCCGTACCGCCTGACTCATTTGAGGGTCAATGTACCGTACTGCCTGACTCAGTTGACGGTCCATGTGCCGTACCAGCTGACTCAGTTGGTGGTCCATGTACCGTACTGCCTGACTCAGTTGATGGTCCATCTACCGCACCGCCTGACTCAGTTGATGGTCCATGTACTGTACCGCCTGACTCAGTTGATGGTCCACGTGCCGTACCGCCTGACTCAGTTGATGGTCCATGTGCCGTGCTGCCTGACTCATTTGAGGGTCCATGTGCCATACCGCCTGACTCAGTTGATGGTCCATGTACCGTACCGCCTGACTCATTTGAGGGTCAATGTACCGTACCGCCTGACTCAGTTGATGGTCCATGTACCGTACCGCCTGTATCAGTTGATGGTCCATGTACTGTACCGCCTGTATCAGTTGATGGTCCATGTACCGTACTGCCTGACTCAGTTGATGGTCCATGTACCGTACCGCCTGTATCAGTTGATGGTCCATGTATCGTACCGCCTGTATCAGTTAATGGTCCATGTACCGTACTGCCTGACTCAGTTGATGGTCCATGTACCGTACCGCCTGTATCAGTTGATGGTCCATGTACCGTACTGCCAAGGTCTATCTACTGTAGGCACAGACAGAGGTCCAACACTTCTGGAAGTATTGGATTTCTGTAAAACACTTATTTATTAAAACTACTTGAAAACAATAAAGAGCAAGAAGGGAATAATGTTGTTATAAATCTTGCTCTACTGCTTTGAAATTTTATTTAAAATAGATCTGGTTTCAGAGTCTCTAATGTAACTTCAGAAGTTGTTTTCAATTTGTCACTATTAGGAAGCTGGTCCAAAGCCGTGATGTGCATCCAGCAAGTGCTTGTATATAGGAAATGGCTGGAAGAGATAAGCAGAATAAAGATGGAAAAAAGAGTGGAAATCAACGGTTGAGGATAACTATTGGTAGCAAATTAAATACCATCTCATTAAGGTTTACATCTACTTTAAACCCTATTTTCCTTGCTGCACACTACTGGAAACCTATTAACTTACAGGAACGTTTGTGGAAATAAACACAACCAAATATGGGAAAAGCAGACAAACTCCATGCTGAGTATTTCCCAGGCTTAATCAAAACAAAGTGTACTCCTGTGACCCATAAGAGAAGTATGGCCAAAAAAGCTTTGGCTATACTTCTCTTTTAATATTCTTGTAGGGCTCCTCCTGACCAGGGGCAGGAAAGACATACCCTCAATTCAGGAAGATGGACAGTATTACCCCAGGGTGGGTCCATGGCAGCAATGAAGATATACACATCAAAGAGGAAGAGGGATGTCAGTCACTTCAGTTTCTTTGCTCCGGCTCACAGGAAGAGAGGGTTAGGGTATGGGTCTCCTTTATCATCAGGGTTCCATTTTCTACTCCCACTGGCCCACTAAAGCTTGAAGGACAGTAAACTGGCCCCTTGCCTAGAAAGTTTGGAGACCCCTGTCCTAAGGAGTTGGGTCTACCTGGCTTCAGCCTAGGTAGACCATGGTGTGCCTTGCCTCTGTCAGGAGCCTTGCGCCCAGGGGGGGGGGTTCAGGGTTAGAGGCACTTTGTCTTTGGAGGATTGGCCATACTGTACCCTCTGTGCATTTTTATTTGAGTTGTGTGATTTCAAGGTTCACATTTTTTGTTCACAAGGGTTTTTGACAAAGCACCGCACCTAGTTAAAAAAAACAAAAACTGTGTTGCTATTAGGTTCCTTCCCACCCCCCTTTAGGGGGAGAGGTCGTTTCAGACGTTGGTTTCAGCTGATCTGAGTGTGCCTTGCCCCTATCAGGAGTCTTGTGCCCTGAAGGGGTCAGGAAAGGGTCCTTCCCCGTATCCTTATGGTTCACATCTGTGCGGATGATTGTCGCTGCGGGACAGCACCTGTTCCCTCAGCCGCAACCACCCACACAGAAAAACACAGGAGATGTGTGTGGGTGCCATTAATGCACTGGAAACCGCACTGCACTTGCAGTTCCCATGCGGACTGCGATTCCAAAAATGGAACAGTGACGTTTTCCCTGCGAATCAGGAGGCATGGAAACCCATTCATGTGAACTGGCTGCCGCGCCCAGCGCAAAAGACGGCTCATTGAGCCGCATTAGTGTGCACCAGGCCTAAGGCCCAGTTTAGATCTCATGTTAGCGAGAACAAGCGTTCCTGCTCACAATTTTTAAAGCGTGATTTACACGCGTTTCTGCATGTTGCGCATATGGCAGCCCATTCACTTGATTAGGCTGCCCTATGCGCGTTTGTCACCCAAAAAAAGCTCCCGCTCCTTTTTTTTGGGTGACAAGCTTTGTGCGATTTTTAAATGCGCATTTTTGCCACATTTGTACTCAAATGTGCATTTTGCTGTGATTTGGCATTGTGATTCCAGATTGCCTAATGTGAATGGGCCCTAAGTGGGGCATTTCCTGTATTTGTGTGTTCACTTACACTTTTTCTGTTCACATTTGGTGTTTAGCTTTTGCACACAGCAGGCTCGAAAATAAAAGAAATACATTTATTTCCTTATATGTCCTTGTACCATACCATCTCATCATATTGGCAACATCTCCTTTTATTTTTATTGGCTGCTCCCCAATCACTCCGAGGAGTAAAACCATAGGTGTGCGCAGCCTATTGTATTAGAGTGTGCACCTCAAAGCTCCAACATATATGCCTTTGCGACATATTAACCGGCCTCTTCCCCACTCGTCATCCTAAAACAATGGGGGGGAGCAGGTGAGCACATAGGGGGACCTGAGCAGCAGAAAGAAAAGGAACTGGGACAAGAGGGGTGGCATACATTGGTACCAGTCCCCCGTATTTTCCTCCCGTGGCAGCTGAATATCGGTGAGAGGAAGAGGAGGAGAAGCCTACTTTCAGCTGCTGCAGAAGAAAATACAGATCGGTCCCTTACGTTCCACTCCAGCCACCTGTCCAGGTTCTGGGGGTCGGCAAGTAAGGATCGCGGCTTACCTATCACTTGCCCACAATTGATGAGTTGCCAACTCCAGGATTAGGGTGTGCCCAGGCACACCTGGCACACCCCTTGCGCACGCCTATGGGTAAAACCATATTTTCAATTGCTATTTGCCAAGTCTTCTTATTCTTGGTCCTCATTATCTGCTTATGTTTGCTACATCCATGTGACCAGTTTAAATGTATACTTTGTACTTGCATCAGTGTTGACTAGACATGTGCGGTTCATTTCGTTCCGCATTGAAATTCCGACAAATTTTTCGTTATTAGGGATAATTACAAATAGTAACAAATTTAAACAAAATCAAAAATAACAAAACAAAATTTCGAACGAAATTCAAACACTTTTCTAATCTAATTCAAAACACTTTTCTAATCAAAATGCGGACACTTTTCTAATCAAATTTGAATACTTATTGAATTAGAATTCAAATCGTTTTTGAATCGAATTCAAATTTCCAAAAAGGATAAATTAGAATAGAAAATAATAAAAGAGTAGTAAAAAATGGAATAGAAAATAAAGGGACAGAATAGAAAATAAAAGAATAGAGTAAAACAGAACAAAGTCAAATAGAAAATAAAAGAGCAGAATAAAATAAAATAGAATAGAAAATAAAGGAATAGAACAGAATAAAAAATAGAAAGAATATAACCATCTTCTGAAATTCAAATTGTGAATAGAATAAATTGGAATTCGAATAGAATAGAATAGGAAATAAAATAGAAGGAATAGAATAGAATAAACAATAGAAAAGAACATAGTGGAATAGAAAGGACATAACAATATATCCATTTTCCAAAATGCAAATAGATTAGAATAGAATAGAATATATATATATATATATATATATATATATATATATATATATATATATATATATATATATACACACACACACACACACACACACACACACAGTATCTCACAAAAGTGAGTACACCCCTCACATTTTTGTAAATCTTTTCTTCTATCTTTTCATGTGACAACACTGAAGAAATGACACTTTTCTACAATGTAAAGTAGTGAGTGTACAGCTTGTATAATAGTGTAAATTTGCTGTCCCCTCAAAATAACTCAACACACAGCCATTAATGTCTAAACCGCTGGCAACAAAAGTGAGTACACCCCTAAGTGAAAATGTCCAAATTGGGCCCAATTAGCCATTTTCCCTCCCCGGTGTCATGTGACTCGTTAGTGTTACAAGGTCTCAGGTGTGAATGGGGAGCAGGTGTGTTAAATTTGGTGTTATTGCTCTCACTCTCTCATACTGGTCACTGGAAGTTAAACATGGCACCTCATGGCAAAGATCTCTCTGAGGATCTGAAAAAAAGAATTGTTGCTCTACATAAAGATGGCCTAGGCTATAAGAAGATTGCCAAGACCCTGAAACTGAGCTGTAGCACGGTGGCCAAGACCATACAGCGGTTTAACAGGACAGGTTCCACTCAGAACAGGCCTCACCATGGTCGACCAAAGAAGTTGAGTGCACGTGCTCAGCGTCATATCCAGAGGTTGTCTTTGGGAAATAGATGTATGAGTGCTGCCAGCATTGCTGCAGAGGTTGAAGGAGTGGGGGGGGGGGTTTAGCCTGTCAGTGCTCAGACCATACGCCGCACACTGCATCAAATTGGTCTGCATGGCTGTCATCCCAGAAGGAAGCCTCTTCTAAAGATGACACACAAGAAAGCTCGCAAACAGTTTGCTGAAGACAAGCAGACTAAGGACATGGATTACTGGAACCATGCCCTGTGGTCTGATGAGTTCAAGATAAACTTATTTGGTTCAGATGGTGACAAGTGTGTGTGGCGGCAACCAGGTGAGGAGTACAAAGACAAGTGTGTCTTGCCTACAGTCAAGCATGGTGGTGGGGGTGTCTGGCGCTGCATGAGTGCTGCCAGTACTGGGGAGCTACAGTTCATTGAGGGAACCATGAATGCCAACATGTACTGTGACATACTGAAGCAGAGCACGATGCCATCCTTTTAGAGACTGGGTCGCAGGGCAGTATTCCAACATAACGGCCCCAAACACACCTCCAAAGTGACCACTGCCTTGCTAAAGAAGCTGAGGGTAAAGGTGATGGACTGGCCAAGCATGTCTCCAGACCTAAACCCTATTGAGCATCTGTGGGGTATATTCAAACGAAAGGTGGTCTCTAACATCCACCAGCTCTGTGATGTCATCATGGAGGAGTGGAAGAGGACTCCAGTGGCAACCTGTGAAGCTCTGGTGAACTCCATGCCCAAGAGGGTTAAGGCAGTGCTGGAAAATAATGGTGGCCACACAAAATATTGACACTTTGGGCCCAATTTGGACAATTTCACTTAGGGGTGTACTCACTTTTGTTGCCAGCGGTTTAGACATTGATGGCTGTGTGTTGAGTTATTTTGAGGGGACAGCAAATTTACACTGTTATACAAGCTGTACACTCACTACTTTACATTGTAGCAAAGTGTCATTTCTTCAGTGTTGTCACATGAAATGATATAATAAAATATTTACAAAAATGTGAGGGGTGTACTCACTTTTGTGAGATATTGTATACTGCTACTTATATATATCCAAAATAAAATAAGTAATATGTTTTTTGCCTTAACCACTTCCGGATCGCCCGCCATCATTATACGTCGCTACTCTGACGATAAATACCGTTGATATGGCAACAGATAGCTGCCATAACCCAGGTATTTTCTTCAATAGCAGGCGGTCCGCTTTGAAAGAAAAGTGGTCTCTGTGGCAGATTCGATGCAAGATCACTTTTATCAGCGCCAGGAAAGAAGGGCCCCCCTCCCGGCGTATATTGGATCCGTCAGTAGTGGGGGAGACGATCCGATGTTTTCCCCTGGTGGGCAGGAATTCGAGTGAAGGAATGATGGCCCCCTATTCGACTCTATGCCCTTGGAGGACGGGAGCGACGTCAAACGTCACTTCCACCCTCTGGCCTTAAAGGGACCATTTTTTTAAAAAGAAAAAAAAAAAAATAATAATTTTTTTTATTTGCTTTTGCTTTTAAGTGTAAGCCCTGGTTCAGATTGCGATACGATTTGACATGCGATTTGACATGTCAAATCACATGTCAAATCAGCGGCAATTTCCGGCAATGGCACCATCCAAATCAGTGCGACGCTGCATTTGCGGCGCGGCACCGATTTCAAAAAGTAGTTTCTGTACTACTTTTTGCGATTTCGGGCTGCGATTTACATTGACATCTGCACAGATGTCATTGAAATGGCGGCCCAAATCGGGACTGACACGCGGGAGTGAAATTCTCGCAGGGCTTCATTCCCGCAGCTCAGTGTGAATCTGGACTAAATATGAGATCTGAAATCTTTTTGACCTCAGATCTCATATTAAAGAGGTCCTGTCATGCTGTTTTTCTATTACAAGGGGTGTTTACATTCCTTTGAATAGGAATAAAAGTGATCCAAAATTTTTTTTTTTCAAAAGGACAGTGTAAAAAAAAAAAAAAAAAAAAAAAAGGAAAATAAATAAGAAAAAAAAAAAAAATCAAAGCACCCTGTCCCTCGCGCAGAAGTGAACGCATACGTAAGTCGTACCCGCATATGAAAACGGTGTTCAAACCACACATGTGAGGAATGGCGGCGATCGTTAGAGTGATAGCAATAGTTCTAGCACTAGACCTCCTCTGTAACTTAAAACTGGTAACCTGTAGAAATTTTTAAACGACGTGGAGATTTTTAAGTGCCAATGTTTGTCGCCATTTCGCGAGCGGGCGCAAATTTTGAAGCGTGACATGTTAGGCATCAATTTACTCGGCGTAACATTATGTTTCACAATATAGAAATAAAATTGGGCTAACTTTACTGTTTTCTTATTTTTTAATTCAAAAAAGTGTATTTTTTTCCCCCCAAAAAAATTGCGTTTGGAAGACCACTACGCAAATACGGTGTGACATAAAGTATTGCAATGGCCGCCATTTTATTCTCTAGGGCGTCTGAAAAAAAAATATATATATATATAATGTTTGGGGGTACTAAGTCATTTTCTAGCAAAAAAAAAAAAAAAAAAACAGATTTTAACTTTTAACCACTTCCATACCAGACACTTTCCCCCCTTCCTGCCCAGGACAATTTTGAGCTTTCAGCGCTGTCGCACTTTGAATGAAAATTGCGCGGTCATACTACACTGTACCTATATGACATTTTTATCATTTTGTTCCCACAAAAAGAGCTTTCTTTTGGTGGTATTTGATCACCTCTGCGGTTTTTATTTTTTGCTAAACAAACTAAAAAAGACAGAAATTTTTAAAAGAAAAAATACGTTTTTCTTTGTTTTTGTTATAAAATGTTGTTTTCTCCTTCACTGACGGGCACTGATGAGTCGGCACTGATGGGCACTGATGAGTTGACACTGATAAGGTGGCAATGATATGTAGAATTGATGGGCACTGATATGCAGCACTGATGGGCACCGATAGGTGGCACTGATGGGCACTGATCGGCGGCACTGATAGGTGGCACTGACAGGTGGCATTGATGGACACTGATTGGCACTGTGATGGACACTGATTGGCACTATGGTGGGCACTGATTTGCACTGTGGTGGGCACTGATTTGCACTGTGGTGGGCACTGATTGGCACTTTATTGGGCACTGGCAGGGGGTTATGATGGGGCACTGACTGGGCACCGATTGGCAGCTTATGGGTACATTTGATGGGGGCTGAGTTGATAATCAGTGTGCTGATTATCAGCATAGAACCCCCCCTCTGACAGGGAGAGCTGCCAATCAGCTCTCCCTGTCAGCACGAACCGAGGAATGCCGTTTACCGGCACTTCCTGGTTCACGCAATGATCAGCTTTGATTGGTCACAGCTGATCACATGGTAAGAAGCCTCTGTCAGAGGCTTCTTATCACTTTGGGAGATGCGGCGTGTCAGACTGACACGCCGCACTCGCTGCGCGCCCCCGTGGGAGCGCGCCTACATGTTGTCCTGCTGGACGTCATATGACGCCCGGTCAGGATAACAGAACCACTTCCCGGCTGTTAATCTGTTATAGGCTGGACAGGAAGTGGTTAAACAACAAGTGTCAAAAATAAGCCCGGTCCTTAAGTGGTTAAAGTGTTACTAAACCCACAACAGTAAAATCAGTCTGTATATGCAGAAAAGCATGGTTTCTCCACCCTGTCCTCAAGTACCCCCAACAGGCCATGCTTGCAGGTTTTCCTTTATCTTGCACAGGTGCTTTAAATCAGAGTCAATGGCTTGGTATTTTGGACAGCTACCCTGTTTCCCTGAAAATAAGACCTAGTGTGATTGTCAGTGATGGCTGCAATATAAGCCCTACCCCCCAAATAAGCCCTACCCTGTTTCCCCGAAAATAAGCCCTACCCTGAAAATAAGACCTACAAGGACTTTAACTAGGGCTTATTTGGGGGGGTAGGGCTTATATTGCAGCCATCACCGACAAACACGCTAGGTCTTATTTTCGGGGAAACAGGGTAGTTTAGAGAAATTCCCAAAACATGGACTTGTAGGATGTACTTGAGGACAAAGTTGAGAACCACTTCACTAAAGCATGCTTGTTACACTCACTGTGGAACCTAAGGGGTTAATCCTCTGCCTTGTGTAAAAAAGGCAGTTTGATCCTGTCTTTTCTGATCCTCCCCTTCTGTCACTGTCCCCAATATATCTCCTGATGGCACAGAGCCTTTGGAGTCACTCTGCACATGCTCAGTTTGGTGTGTATTGCTAGAGAGTTTTTTTTTTCTTGGGAGGGTGTTTGTGATCAGCACAGGGCCAATCAGCACTGTCCAGACAGAGGGTCAGGGGTCCTGCAGCCTCATAGGACAGTCAGAGGAGAATGAAAACTTCTCCTACAAGCTTTAACCAGACATGGATAGAAGTCACAAGACTGCTATATACTGCTGATGAGAAAAGGTATTTAGCAGTTTATATTTACTAAAATAATTGCATTTCCCTGTTCTGTGGGAGACCAGATATAGTGAATGCAGGGTCCGGGGTTTAGTAACACTTTGAATCACATTGTTAGGTGCATATTTTACTTGTTTGTAGTCTAAATACTGAAATTTTCACTTAAAACTGTGATTTTTTTGGAAATGCCAGGAAAAACTTCAATAAATTGTAGGCGTCGTGTCAGTAAATTTCAATCTGGTAGCTTGGCAGCCCCGACTTCCATACTTTTGTCTGTAAAAACATCACTAAAAACTCAGATTGAAGTATAAAATAAAATAAATAAATAAAATAAATAAAATAAAATTGCGGATCTCCCCCCCCCCACCCCCGCTGCTTTAGAACTAACCCTCGTTTTCTTGATCAGTAGAAGTGAAGATTATTTAGTGAATGGCTCCATCCTTTAGATCCCACGATGAGGAAATAAATTGAATTTGTACTCCGCGCCCCGGACAATGTTCTCCATCCTGGAAGCGGGGATAATGAACGCTGCCTGAACCGACATTGGCCCTTTAATCAGAGCCATGCTTCACCAGGAGACAGGTATAATGGGATCATTTATTACCCGGACAGCTCCTCTACCGGACACCCTGCGGAGAGGGAATGCGGAGTAGAAGGCCATGCTTCGGAGATGTTCTGTATAATGCCGCCATCTTGGAATACTAACTCAGCACGCTTCTCTACTTCATCTCTCTGCACAGTTATCACAAATTTCATTCCTCTAAGACGGGGCAGTGAGATAATAGGATTCATAAAGACTATTCTAGGTGCTTCTGTAAGCTTTTCATTTAACCACTTACCTACCGGGCACTTTCACCCCCTTCCTGCCCAGGACAATTTTCAGCTTTCAGCGCTGTCACACTTTGAATGACAGTCACGTAACACTGTACCCAAATGACATTTTTTATCATCTTTACAAATAAAGCTTTCTTTTGGTGGCATATAATCACCACTGGGTTTTTTTTTTTTTGCTAAATAAATTCATAGTTTGGTAGAAAATTTTGCAAACAAGTCATTTTTCTCCTTTACTGATGAGGCTGCACTGATGGGCACTGATAGGCAGCGCTTATGGGAATTGATAGGCTGCACTGATGGGCACTGATGAGGCTGCACTGATGGGCACTGATAGGCAGCACTGATGGGAATTGATAGGCTGCACTGATGGGCACTGATGAGGCTGCACTGATGGGCATTGATGAGGTTGCACTGATGGGCACTGATAGGCTGCACTGATGGGCACTGATGAGGCTGCACTGATGGGAATTGATAGGCTGCACTGATGGGCATTGATGAGGTTGCACTGATGGGCACTGATAGGCTGCACTGATGGGCACTGATGAGGCTGCACTGAGGGGCACTGATGAGGCTGCACTGAGGGGCACTGATGAGGCTGCACTGATGGGCATTGATGAGGCTGCACTGATGGACACTGATAGGCTGCACTGATGGGCATTGATGAGGCTGCACTGATGGGCACGGATAGGCTGCACTGATGGGCATTATTGAGGCTGCACTGATGGGCACTGATAAGGCTGCACTGTTGGGCATTGATGAGTCTGCACTGATGGGCACTGATGAGGCTGCACTAATGGGCATTGATGAGGCTGCACTGATGGGCATTGATAGGCTGCACTGATAGGCTGCACTGATGGGCGGCACTGATAGGTGACACTGATGAAGAGGCACTGATTGGCAGCACTGGTGGTCACTTTGGGACGACAATTCAGTGTAGATGTCCCTTTTAGAGAAGGCAGTTATCGGCTCTCTTCTCCTTTCAGCTGTCAGCATGAGGAAAGGAGTGCCAATAACCGGCTTCTCTTTACATCCGAGATCAGCTGTGATTGGACACAGCTGAGCATGTGGTAAAGAGCTGCTGATTGGCTCTTCACCTCAATCTGTGATCAGCAGTGTCCGGAGGACAGTGCGATGACAGAGCGCGCCTGCAGCGGGAGCGATCACGGGAGGCCGTCAGGGCTGGTTCACACGGGGGCGACTTGTCAGGCGACCTAGCCGCCTGACAAGTCGCCTCCCGTTCTGTACAATGGAACCGTTCTAATCGGAGCGACGCAAGTCGCTCCGACTTAGAAGAAAGGTTCCTGTACTACTTTGGGGGCGACTTGCATAGACTTCTATACAGAAGTCGTCTTGCAAGTCGCCGCGGCAGTCGTGTGCAGGTCGCCTCGGTGAGGCGACCTGCAAGTCGTGCCGCATCTAATGTGAACCGGCGCACAATTGACAGAACTAGCTGGCTGCGCTGTAGCCGTCATTCGGCTATGGCGCGGTCGGCAAGCGGTTAAAGTATATAGCATGCTGAGAATTTGACTTTCGCACAAAAACGCGCACGCTTGTAGCATTTTTTTTTTTTTTCATGTCGAGGGCTCTTAAAACAATATCAAACCCAAAAGCAAACATCTATTATATTGCAGCTTACCAATTCCTAGATGCGATGGCTGCATTTGTTTTCTTTTTTAGGCTTTCTTCTATTTTTATCTGCTGATCCAAACCGTCAGGCTGGGTTCACACATATGCGGCCGCAGTTTCAGTGCGGCAGTTTGGTGTGGTTCTGTTCACTGGTTCAGGTGCGATTCAGGTGCAAATTTGGAAGCAGCTAATAAAGGAATAAGAGAACCGACTGAACTATTCCCCCTCCAGCTCTGCGTTCACCAGTACTGGGGGAGGGGGGCATAGAGGCTCTGATGGGACAACCAGCCTCCACCATGGACTGTTCACACTGGACCAGCTGGGACATTTCACTCTCAGTTTGGTGCACACATACGCCGTCATGCGTGCATCAAGATGAGGAATCATGACCTCCAATACAACCGAGATGGTCCCCCATGTATATGTAGCACAGGGGTTTGCTATCAAAGTTATCATGTTAAGTACAGTGGAACCTCGGATTACGCGCATACTCCGTTCTAGGAGTATGCGCGTAATCCAATGTATTCGCATATCAAAGCGAGTTTTCCCATTGAAGTCAATGGAAACTAAAATAATTTGTTCTGCATTGACTTCAGTGGGATGCAATACCGCATGCAGCCAGAGGCGGGGGGCGCCGGAGAGCCTCGGAAATGGCCGAAAAAGGCCCGAGGGACACTTTGGCTGACTTCGGCTGACCTTGGCAAACCTCGGAAAGACTTCGTTCACGAGCATTTCTGAGGTTTGCCGAGGTCAGCTGAACTGTCCTCGGGCCTTTCCATGCATTTCCGAATGGCGCAGATCGCCGACTTTCGGCTCTGCTCGGCTTCGGCGCCCCCCACCTCAGGCCAAAAGCGGTACTGCAAGCGGCTTTTGGCCTGAATCCTGCTTTTTTTTGCGAGACAACACTTGCAAACCGAGTTAGGATTTTTAGAAATACAGTGCTCTGTTTGCGTTAACCGCGTTTCTCGCAAACCGAGGTTCCACTGTAATGTATTGTTTCCTAAGTAAGGGTTTGGCTCCCTCTAGTGACCGCTGAAACTTTATCAGGAACTTTTATTCATTTAGGTGGTAAACAGTTATGCATTGTGGGATATGTAGTTTGATGAGGAAGTGACTCATGTTGTTAACTCAGTTTGGGAACTACTGGACCCACAATGCCAATTCACAGAACAGCCTGCTGGGCAAACAGGGAAAAGGACAAGCGCGGCCATCTTTCGGGCTCTCCGGACGCCATTCAACAACCGGCAGGGAGGTCTGTGTGTGATCAAAAGACTGCGTCCTACATGGCGCGGAGCGGGATTGCCAGCCTCTGAGTGACTTCAGAGTACAGCCCCTCCATCTTAGCAAGAGGATCGGTGTGTAGTGCCAGGACATCTGGAAGTTTTCCTGCATCCCAGCCATCCGGAGGAGCGGTACAGCGCGCCATCTTTCATCAGACTGAGACAGCAAGAGGGGAGTCCGGACAGAGCCTCACAGCCTCTGGGTCTATTGCGGTGAGAGGGCACCTGCCCATTTCAGTAAAGTGCACTGTTTGCTGATCGAGTTATTTACAGACTGCTGGGGAGACTTGTAGTCCCACAAAAGTGATCCTACCTATTCACAGGCCACATACAGCTGAACTCTAGGGTCTGTTATGGGGGAGCCCTTGAGCACCGGCTAAGTATTGCATTGTACTGCTGTATGTAAGTAACATTATATTATGACAGTTTGGTCTGTGTGTGTATTGGGGTTTCAGTGGGAAGGTGTTTAATATAGGTTTTGGAGCATTTTGAGCGCCTGTCTGCATATACTCCCTACTGTGATTATTGAACCCGCCGTCTCACATATACACTGACTGTTATCTACTGTCATTTATTGTTTCTAAATGATCACATTGTTTATTTTGTTTTTATATATCCACTTTAGTAAACTTTCTGAGTGGTTAATTGATAATCTGAGTGAGTCTCTATTTACTACCACAGCTGGTGAAGTGACGGGATCCAGGGCTATGGTAAATATACTTCATGGTTTATCATTATTGTGTTTCTATCTATTGCTGGGTCCCACACTAATAGTACCAAGCAGGTGTGCCGGAGGGGGTTGAAACTATTCTTGGGGTTGAGAGGCAGGGTGCAGAATCAAACATTCATTAAGCGGCTCCTCAGGGGGTAGCGCTACAATACATGGGGAGAAAGCGCCAGAAGCTGGGGGCAGGAGGGGGACAAGGAGAGGAGGGGAACCACGGACCGTCTGTCCCATCACCCCCCCCCCCCCCATCCGCCATTGAGCACCCCAACACTCTTCATCTCCCAGCCACAGTCCAGTCTATAGATAATGTGTCCGGGTTTGAGGAGGACTGAAACACGGACACATCATTCAAAACCCGGACTGTCCGGGTGAATACCAGACAGGTGGCAACCCTAGGGGCTGGTAAACAGGTCATATAATAAGGATTTTAGTGTATTTTTATTAAAAATATACTTTGATATTATATGGGGGGTGGGAGGGAGTGGGGCCCTGTCAGGTAGGCAGTATAGGGCCCCATGATTTCTAACAGCAGCCTTGGATGGGGCAAAATTCCTTCCACTGACATCAATGATGGGGCACTATTCCTTCCACTGACAGCAATGATGGGGCACTATTCCTCTCACTGATACTAATGATGGGGCACTATTCTTCCCACTGATTCCAATGATGAGGAACTATTCCTTCTACTGATACCAATGATGGGGCACTATTCCTCCCACTGACACCAACAATGGGGCACTATTCCTCCCACTGATACCAACAATGGGGCACTATTCCTCCCACTGATACCAACAATGGGACACTATTCCTCCCACTGACACCAATGATGGAGCACTATTCCTCTCACTGATACTAATAATGGGGCACTATTCTTCCCACTGATTCCAATGATGGGGAACTACTGATACCAATGATGGGGCACTATTCCTCCCACTGACACTAATGATGGGGCACCATTTGTCTCACTGCAAGAGAATGTCACCAGCACAGCAAGGATTTCCAGAACGAGTCCAAAGCTTTATTCAGCTCACACATCGTTACAGCCGATACCAATGTTTCGTAGCTGCGCATGACCTCTTCCTAAAGGGCTGATGAAGGCGTCCTGTGCGGCTCTGACTAGACACGGTTCCAGCCCGTGGATGCTACAGCACCCAGTTATATGCACGGCCATTTCTACAGGAACGTGTGTGTTGAGAATAGTGCGTTGAACTATTCCTTCTACTGACACCAACAATGAGGCTCTATTATTTCCACTGACGCCAACAATAAGGCACTGTTCCTCCCACTGACACCAGTAATGGGGCACTATTCCTCCCAGTGATCCCTATCGATGGGGCACTATTCCTCCCAGTGATCCCTATCGATGGGGCACTATTCCTTCCACTACAGGCAACAATAGGGCCCGGTTCCTTTTATTTATAGGCCCTATGAGGACACCATTGATGGGTCAGCATTTCTCCCACAGACACAATCGATGGGTCAGCATTTCTCCCACAGACACCATAGATTGGTTTCCGTGGGAGAAATGGTGACCCATCGATGGTGGCCGTGGGAGAAATGGTGACCCATCGATGGTGGCTGTGGGAGAAATGGTGACCCATCGATGGTGGCCGTGGGAGAAATGGTGACCCATCGATGAGTCATCATTCCTCCCACAGACACCATCGATGGGTCACCATTCCTCCCAAGGAGACCATCGATGGGTCACCATTCCTCCCAAGGACACCATCGATGGGTCACCATTCCTCCCAAGGACACCATCGATGGGTCACCATTCCTCCCAAGGACACCATCGATGGGTCACCATTCCTCCCACAGAAACCATCGATGGGTCACCATTCCTCCCACAGAAACCATCGATGGGGCATCTTTCCTCAGACTATAAAGTCCAAATTGCCACACTAGAATTTCATAAAATTGTGTCAATCTTAGTATATAAACCAATAAAAATAATAATCCCAAAATATAAACAAGAGTCCAGATTTGTGAAGATTATTGTGAAAAAGTCTTGTCTTGATAGCCAGATACTCCAAACACCTAAGTATCCCACTACCTTGAATGTATAGGGCAGTGATGGCAAACCTTGGCACCCCAGATGTTTTGGAACTACATTTCCCATGATGCTCAACCACACTGCAGAGTGTATGAGCATCATGGAAAATGTAGTTCCAAAACATCTGGGGTGCCAAGGTTCGCCATCACTGGTATAGGGCTTTTACAAGAACAAGTGGGTTCTTTATACATAAAAAGAGCAACATGAGTTTGTGTATCAATGAGTCATCCGTAAGGGAGCATAAACCGCCTCTAGGTCTCTGTATTTAATCGCCAAAACAGCTGAATAGTCGACTATAGCATATAAAAAGAACCAAGGATACTATCAGTGTAAAACTGTATATAAAACCTTTTATCTTAAAGTACCAATTTATTTTTAAAGTACCACATCAAGCTCTTATCTGTAAAAATTTGATCCCCCAAATCTGACCAGTCACTTCCTGGTTGTGGCATGCGTGGTGACGTTAACTCCGCCTTCACATCTGACAGCATCGGGACACACCAACGATGGAATCACTATTCCTCCCACTGACACCATCGATGGGGAATCATTCCTCCTCCTACGAGCCACAGATGTCATTTTCATTACTTCCACTGACCACCAGGCCTAAGGCATTGTTTACTCTCACTGATGCCGGGACATTTTCTACCCCCACTGGCCATAATCTGAAGGACAGTAAACTGGCCCTTTGTTTAGAAGGTTTGGAGACCCCTGCTCTTGGACAACACAGCTCAAATGCACATGAATTACGGCACATCACAACTCATGGTAAAACACATGACTATGCATTGTGGGGCAGTGCATCAGGAAAAAATAAAATGTGCATGTGCTTTAATGCAGCGGTTCGCATCCTTAGTCCTCAAGTACCCCCAACAGCCATGTTTTCAGGTTTTCCTTTACTTTGCACAGCTGCTTTAAAATCAACATCAATGACATGGTATTAAGAGCTATTTTATCTAAGAGAAGTTCCCAAAACATGGCCCATTGGGGGTACTTGAGGACCAAGGTTGAGAACCACTGCTTTAATTGTCCGTTCTTGTGCCCTGGTATAACATGACACACAAGAACAGCAGCAAAGCATGAATCGGTCCTTAAAAGGGACTAAAAGGGCTCATTTACACTTGCTTCAGCAAGGCTTCGGGCAGGCTTTGTTAAAGCTCTCTGAACGCTAGTCAAAGCTCCCGACACTAAATAAAATGGTTAGCTTATAGTCCTGTTTACAGCTTGCTTTTGCTTTGGCTTCGCTTCAAAAATTATACCCCATGTAGCTTCAGTGGTGCTTCAAAGCCTCCATAGAAGTCTATGGCAAAGCTCGCTTGAAGCCCCATGAAGCCTCACCAAAGCCCCATCGAAGCTCCAAGCAAAAGCAGGTGTAAACAGGACTAAGCTAACCATTTTATTTAGTGACAGGAGCTTTGACCGGCGTTCAGAGAGCTTTAACAAAGCGTGCCTTGTTTTAAAGAAAGTGTAAACTAGCCCTAAGGGCCAGGTCAACCACTAGACTCTTCCAAGCCGTGCTGATAATTTATTTTATATTTTTGGCAGCCAAGATAGCTAACACTTCCAAATCATCCAGTGGCTTATTCAGTAAAAGTGATCTGGGCGTCCTTGGGGCTATTAACGATCATAAATTAATACACAGTATCAAAGAATGGACACAAATCCAGAAACGTCTGACCTTGGGGCATGTCCACCAAATATGAAGGGCTGTTCCCACCTGCCCACAATCTCTGAAGCATAAAGGTGAGAAACCTGGGTACATGTGCGAGAGGCGCTCTGGCACTAAACACCATCTAGGAGTAGACTTTATAGCTCACCTCAACCAGAGAAACATTTAAGATTCCCTTGTGGGTACGAGTAGTCCAGGTGCGCTAGTCCTCCTCACCATCAAGTCCCATGCCTAGGTCTTTTCCCCACGCTAATTGATAGGACAGTTTAGTGGAGGAAGAGACAAAATTGTTTGTAGTACATGGAGATGCATCCACGTTGTAAAGTGTCTTGTTATACATCCGTTTTCAAACACCACATGTGTTGCAAGATGCAAGCTCATTTTCTGCAGAGTACGTAGAAAATGAATGAATTGTTGTAGTCGAAAGCTTTCAGCGAGATGCATCTCCAATTGTTGCACAAAGTATGCAGCAGGGCCGATTTACACTCAACTCTGGGCTGTTAATACAACATAAAAAATGCATTTCCCCACTCGACCACGCAATCTGATAAAAGCAAGCCGCAGAAACAAGTCCTTAGCTGAACTCTGGCCACTCAGCATGAGTCTTGGCTGATGGAACCATTTTGCTTTTTCCAGTTTTGATGGGTTAAAAAAATAAAAAAGTCTTTTTTAGCAAAGGAATCCCTTTGGATTTTCGACTGCAAAGTTGTGCGTCTGGTTAATAAAATTCAGGCAGAAATTTGATGCTGAAACACAGGAGCAGCTGCCTCTGATCCCAGATTGTCTGTTATGATATCTACAACCATTATCTGATATGGACAGCAGCTGGAGGAGATAACGCAAATTATCCCGAGTGTTTAATAAAATCATCAGTTTACATTAGGGGGCTCTGTGCTCTTACTGGAAATTGAGGTCAAACTTCTTACATTCTTCGGGTTGTGGGTTTGAAGTAAAAGAGATGAACATACCACAAGTCTGTCACTTCCTGCTATATGGTGTATCGCTTATTTGGGTTATAGCCTATTTTTAAGATAGATTTAGTTAACCTCCATTTGTGCAAAAGATATAGTTATACAAGTAAACGAGGCACAGTACAGCAGAGAAAATGTAGAGGTGTGATGGACACAAAGTACAACCTAGTGTAGGGCTTCCCCTTTTCAACCTCAGAGGTACCCTTGAAATCATTTTTAGGTCTCAGGGAACCCCTGCTAGGGTTAGGGGGTCATTAAGAAAATGCCCCATTGCGTTGGTGGTCGGTGGGAAGAATGCCACCCTTTCAGACAGCTTTTAAAGACCAATGGTGCCATGCTAATGCCTCTACCAAGTAGAGTTGCCACCTTTTCTTCAAGTCAAACCCGAACACTTTAGCGGCGCACAGTAAAATTTTAGTTTGTTGTATAAAAAATACATATATTTTGCAATTAAATAACATTTCTAATCAAAGTTAATCACAAGAGTCCCCTTTACATCAGAGTCCACAGAGTTCCTCTTTTACATCTGAACTCATGGAGTTCCCTTACACTGTAAGGTGGGTGGGTGGGTGGAGAGGGAATCTGCAGACTCTGATGTAAGGGAGAACTCTGGGGACTCTGACATAAGGGATGCTCTGGAACCCTGATCTATGGGGGAACAGTGAGAACTCTGATGTACAGAGAGGACTCAGATGTAAGGGGGAACACTGTGGCCTCTGGTGTAAAGGGGAACTCTAATGTAAAGGGTGCTCTGAGAACCCGGATTTACCTTAGTGTAATTAGTCAGAGGCAGGAGAGAGAAGGGGGGAGACTTCAGTCACAGGCAGGGATGGATGGTGAGCTCACTCACCCCTTGGCAGTCAGCACCTCTCATCCAGATGTAGCTGAGGCTGCTGGACTTCAACTTTCTGGCCCCAACTTTCCTTTTCTGAGGCACAGCACTGAGGAGTGAAGTGTGGGCAGACAAGGAGGGGTAGGGGCGGAAGGAAGAGGAGTAGATCAAGCCCTCTCTCCTCTCCCATCTGTGTGGGGGGAGGGGTAATTCTTAGTGCTGGCTTTAGGCAGTATGAAAGAGTGTAACAGACGCTCTCAGCTTACACAACTGCAGCCAGCAACCCTGCTGGGAAGCCATAGTCTGGTCTGAATAATGTGTCCGGGTTGCAGGTGGTCTGAAACCCGAACGCATGCTTCCGAACTATCCGGGTGGATCCCAGACAGGTGGCAACCCTACTACCAAGTGTTGATGGCCCTGGTTCTATGAACGTGCCATCAGATGGGAGATCAATTAGCCACAGCAAACTCTGGGGGAACCCTAGGCTTCCATGTAACCCTGGCTGAGAATGGTTGGTGTAGGGCAGGGATTTGCAATTAGCAGACCTTCAGCTGTTGCAGAACTACAAGTCCCATGAGGCATAGCAAGACTGACAAGCCACCAGCATGACACCCAAAGACAGAGGCATGATGGGACTGGAGGTCCACTAATTGCATATCCCTGGTGTAGGGAGTGAGATATGGAGTATCACCAGGGCCAGGACAAGGTGGGGGCAGGGGCGTGCTGCCCTAAGCACACTGTTTTTGGGTGGGTGGGGAGCGCTGCATGCCCCATCACATGCATGCACAGTCGGAACCACCGCCAGAGCAGACCTGCATCAGCACAAGATCACAGTACAGCATAGGAACTGGAGAGGTGTGGTGGACACAATGACAGAACAGTGTATGGAATGAAGAGGTATACAGTATCAACTGCAGAATAGGCAAATCGAGAGGTGTGGCGTATAATATACAATACAACTTAGGTGGGGGATCGGTGGTGAAAGGCTTGCACAGCACAGTGTGGGGAATAGAGAGGTGTGGAGTATAACATACAACACAGCTTAGCAGAGAGAGCTGTGATGTATGCCATGCCATTTTTTTTAAAGTGTCGAGCGAGCGGCGCTATATAAAAAATAAAAAAAAGAAAAAAAAAAAAAAAAGAAGAAGTATACACCAGTCAGTTCATGGACCGGCACGGACCAAGGCTGTGGCGGACATTTTCCAAAGTACAGACCAGTACAGATGCTGACGCCTTCAGTGTCCCCTTCACTGGAGCCAAGAGGCCAAGCCCAACCCATGAAAAACAACCCCACCATAATCCCCCCCCCTCCACCAAATAATTTGGACCAGTGCACAAAGCAAGGTCCATAAAGACATGGATGAGCAGTTTGGGGTGGAGGAACTTGACTGGCCTACACATTTAGAGCGGAGACTGCGAGCCAGTTCTTCTCATCCAACATCAGCCAGTCCTTCTCGTCCAGCATTTGACCTCACAAATGTGCTTCTGGAAGAATGGTCAAACATTCCCATAGACACACTCCTAAACCTTGTGGACAGCCTTCCCAGAAGAGTTGAAGCTGTTATAGCTGCAAAGGGTGGGCCAACTCAATATTGAACCCTACGGACTAAGACTGGGATGCCATTAAAATTCATGTGCACGTTCAGGCAGGCGTCCCAATGCTTTTGACAATATAGTGTATACAGGAAGAACAGTTGGTCAATCACCAAACCATCAATGACAATTTATTGCCATGTACAAGGTTCAGGACCCATCTTCTGCCGCTCAGATATTCATTTCTAGATGGGTCTATATCTAGATCTAGTTTGTGGCTGTAGGAGTTGTAGCCATCGGTAATTCTATTTTGTTTGCACAGTAATAAAACGTGGACACCCGTTCTGACTTGTAACTGACTTTATTCTTTTTTTAAAGTGCTTAAAAACCATATATTTCATGAACATTCTTAATAAAACATAAGCAACAATTATAAAATATATATTTAAACAGAGCAATATATATAACTTGTACATAAGAGAACATTTCCCCCTCCATCACATGAGTGACCATTGTACCCAACGACGTGCGCACAAAAACGGAAAAAACATAAGGAAAAAAAAAAAAAAAAAAAGCTTTAAAATGGGTCTGTCCACCCAAAACAGACCTTCCAGTCCTGGATGGGCCCTGGGGAGCTGAATCACCCATTGACCACTTTGCTTCTTTAGGGTTTCTATTGGCAATACCTGCTCGGAGGTCCTTTCAAACTTCTGCTACATTCTTTGTAGTGTAAAATGAATGCAAGTGGGCAGAAGCTGGGAATTCCTAGAAGTAGAAAAGATTGAGCCCTCCAAGGCTCCACCCAAAACTGAAACCTGTGTGGATAGATTGACCATTAAACCAACGGTCAGACCTGTGAAAATAGTGTGGTTGCACAGCCGATTATTACATTCTAGCAATAGAATGTGCACCCTCATAAAAGAGTACACTCCCTGCACGGTCTACATGGAGTTTTGTAGCAGATAATATACAGCTGTATGGATAATATTTGCTGATATATGTGCATAGAATGAGCTAGATGGCGAGTTGGCGATTAAGTCTGCACTTCGAGGGGGATGTCCACCTTCAGACATTTACACACCCTCCTGGAACTTTTTACTAACATGCAAGTCATCGTGTAGACTAAAGAAAACCAATTCTGAGAATTCAGGCTGGTAGTGCTGAGCTTTTTTGAAGATGCTAGTACCCTGGTTGGTTATGCTGACCCAGCATGTCCGATATTCGGTTGTCACCGCCCCAGAAAGAAGGATCCAGTGCCCAGACTTCATTTTGACCCACTTGCGTGTCCCAGATCACTGTAAGTACAAGTGTTTTATAACATCCAGGCAACTTGAATTTTCAGAAGTGGGTGGAAGGCAGCAACGGCAATCTACAGCTTTCTCATGATACATTTCCTGAAACTGAACTTTGGGGATCCTTTTTCTTTCATTGACCCCTCCCCTCTTTCCATGGACACTTGGCTCCCTGAAATATTTTCAGACACTTTTGTGGGATCTCTGTCGAGGAGGTCTTCGCATCACCCAACAGCATATTATTTCATGGGCAGGGACAGGCCACCCACTCTAGGCAGCACTGAATTTGAGACACTAGCGCTGCCTTGTGAAAACTACAAGTGGCAGTTGCACGACCAGTCCCCCTGATCAAACCGAGGGAGTAGAGGTGACTGGTCTATTATAGTGGAAACAGAGGACCTGGTGCACTATAGGTGGTACATTACAGGCTGAATTTTTCAAGATAACAAGCAGCATTAACCACATCATTATAAAAAAAAAAGGGGGAGGTATGCCATGGCTTTTGCATTTAAAGAACTTTTTTTTTTTTTTTTCAGTGGATATTGAGCTTAAAGAGCAATGCTTTCAAATTAAAGATATTCCATAGATATGCTAGTAGAATATAGAGCCCTTTTTAAACCAGATTGTCTGAGAATGTAATAAGTCGATGCAAAAAAATGCAGTTGGCACAGTTTTCGTGCAAGTTGCACAATTGCAGTGCTAAAGATTTGCACAATTGCAGTACTAAAATTTGGTAAACTCAGAAAACTCATAATGGATTATTAACCGATAGGACAGCATACAGTTGTGTAGTTTGTATGAACAAACTGTACACAACTGTAGCACTAACCACAAAAAAGGTTCAGTCACCTCTGTTATCAAGTTACCCATCATTCAGGGATCTTCTGTGATCAACAGCATACAGGCTTCAGAATTCTCCACTGTGCTCACGCGGGAAGGTTAAAACCAAATTTTGCTTCTTTGGTGGTGGCCACCTGAACATTGCTTAGCCAGACACACAGTGGGGTTGATTTACTAAAACTGGAAAGTACAAAATCTCGTGCAGCTCTGCATAGAAACCAATCAGCTTCCAGGTGTTTTTTTTTGTCAAAGCCTAATTGAACAAGCTGAAGTCGGAAGTTGATTGGCTACCATGCACAGCTGCACTAGATTTTGCATACTCCAGTTTTATCAAAAGCAATCCCACTGTGTGTTTGTTCCCAACGCCATTCCATATAACTGAACAGCTTTACCAAAAACACTGCAGTAACCAAATGCACAAAGTCCTTGTTATTGCTAAGCCATACATATGTCCAACACAAATATATACACCTCGGAAAGAAAAAAAAAAAAATTGTGCTAATGCAGGAAGTGCAATGCTGATACAGCAATTATATACAGCAATCTTTTTCATTTAGATTACTTTATACAAAAGGAAGCAAGAAGAGAATGTCCAACAGGAAAAGGGCAGCTGGTAAGTCTGGGGAAACACTTATGAGAACTATAAGCTGCAGATGAGTAGACTTGTCCTGTTAAAAGTGATATTTCAGTTTTTGGAGGAGTGGATAAATGCTTGTTGGTCTAAATATTTAAGGACTTCCAAAGTGTGGCTCTGTGACCATCTACCTTGAGATGTACCCACTCCTCTTGCTGAATGCATTCCCCAAATATAAACAATCCAGCAGGAAAAAAGGAGGGAATCCTTTATGATGGCTGCAGCTGGAAAAATATACGAAGCAGGTAGTAAAATTCCTCAGCAAATACTGAATAAATGTGAACTGGCCACCTAACTTTTCCATGAGCAGAAACAATGCTACAAATGATACGGAAGCATGGTAGGGAAATGGTATGAAGGCACTCGATGGGAACTTGACCAGTTCCCACTTCAACAAAGCAGACACAAATATAAGTGGTAACTCAAGACAACCAAACAAAACAGCTTTTATTATCTTTATTCTAAGCTGCATTTGGATTGGCTGTCATGGGCCCACATGGGGATACATAGTTACCCCCGGTATACACCAATGACAACATTTCAGACAATAAGCCAGGTTGTTGTCAATACCTTTATCGAGGTAAATGTAGAATAGTATAAAGGCTAACCATCCACCCACCCTTTAAAATCACCCTGAAGCCAAGACTATAAATTTTTATAAAATATATATATCTTGCGATTCACTGTCCACTTTCAAAAAGATGGTTTGCTCTGTACCGTCTCGGTCTTAAAAACACAGTTGCAGTTACAGTGCATTTAGCAGTTTTTAGTCGTATAAAATAAACTGGGGGAATGCTGGATGTTTCCATGACATTACTTAAAATTTAAAGGTTTAAATGGCTGATGAAAAGTAAAAGTCTTTCCTAGGAGTAGTTACTATAAAAGTCAGCCAACTTCAACCAGGGTTTGGTAGAACCCTAGAGATTCCTCCAGAGACTGCTAGGGGTTCCTTGGACTGTGTCTGTTGACCTCCAAATTTTAAGGTTCCTACACATTTCTAGATCCAACATCACCTGGAAGAGCCAACAACAAGACACAAATGATCTTTTTAGCTGTCTGTAAGGGTGGCATTCTTTCTACTGATCACCAATGTAAGGGGGCATACTTCCAATTGACCCAAAATTAAATTTTACCAGGAGGTTTTCTGAGGCCTAGAAAGTATTTCAAATGGTTCTTCTGGGGTAAAAAAGTAGAAACGTGCTGCTAAAGGATGCCAGTTCAACCTACATTGGCCAAATAGGCCTTCTATATGCTTGCCTATCAGATTTAGTTTCACTAGAGCATGACTTTCACTGACTTTTTGGCTTAGGCCACACTGCCAGCCTATACCCTGTCCAAAGGGAATTCCCCTAATGGCCACCAAGGCACTCTTCTTATTAGACAGAAGAATGGTAGTTGAGAAGGCTTATCCCAAAACTTATAATAGCCGACAGACTCATTTAAAGATGCCGACTTCTCATAGTCCCTGGTGGTGAAATTGACATACTGGAGTTTGTTTATCCATCCATCAAAACTGAAATATCAGTGAACTAGCATTTCAGGTAGTCTTGACTACTGTAAAGGGGATTGCCCAAGCCTAATCTGTCCACAGTGGCCAACATGTAAAATGTAATCTAGATTTCACACCTATGCCAACATGGCAGTATGCTGGTCATCTACCATGATGGCAAAGCTTCCAGCCCTTCTGAAGCCTTAAAAATCTATGGCAGATAACCTAAAACTTTGGAGAAAGTAAAGAACGCCATAAAGAAAACTACAATAAAATCTTAGTAAGCTGGAATTTGTGTAAACTCATCACTGCATTCAGACCCGGCCGACTAAAGCAATGTTGTGTACCAAGAGCACGTCACTGAAACCACAAGGCAAATAATGTGATGGGTACAGCAGCAAACACTTGAGTATGAGAGTTTGGAATTGCCACACCGGGCTGAAAGTGGTCATGGATTTTTAACACCGCAAACTAACCCTGCAGCTGCTATAAAAGGTATTTGAGTGTCATGCATCACCCCACTGTGCTGCAGGAACCCCCTAAAAATTAGGCTCAACAGAGAAAAAGGCAATGGGGTGCATTTACTAAAACTGGAGAGTGCAAAATCTGGTGCAGTTCTGCACCAGAAACGTCCAGGTTTTATTGTCAAAGCTTAATTGAACAAGCTGAAGTTAGAAGCGGATTAGCTACCATGCACAGCTGCACCAGATTTTGCACGCTCCAGTTTTAGTCAATCAACCGCAATGGGTCTACTGAGAATGCAGCAAGAAAGGAATTTTCCTGGGAGAATCATGGAAGCTGCTTTTTGCCTGACTGACTATCACGTTGACCCATTTAGCAGTTGATAAACAACCAGCATTGGCTGCCTCCATGGTCCTCTATATGAGCAATATTTGTATGATATGAACAAGGAGCTGGCTACTGAAATGCATAGCAGAGGGTCCCATAACAGAGCAAGAAGTTAGCATGCAGTAGGCACAATAATGGATCATTCAGCAGCAAACATAATACATTTGTATAATTTTACATTCTATTTAAAGTAAGCCTGCGCAATTCCACCTGAACATACAATGAAAAGGTGCAAGAACAGAAGTGAAAAACAAATGCAAAGGAGATCCAGGGCTGGGGAGTAGGAAGAAGAGGAGACCGCCTTGTGCACTTTATCAGGAAGGGGGCTGCAAAAAGGGCAGGACCCATAACCTATGCTGTTAAAAGTAGTCCATAGCTTTTGGGGGAGGCATACTTTGGCATTGTCGCCTTGGGTGCCAAAGGATCTTGTCCCAGCACTTTCCAGTGAAAGTTGTATGCGCAGCTTGACTGCTTCTGTAAAAGTCAAGCTTGACTTCAGTTCTTCCCATCACTTTAAAATCTGTCATGTTAAAGATTTTCCAGGTTGGGTTTACAGTCGGGAGGGATAAGGGTCAAGTTCAAATCTTAAGTACAAAACTTAAGATCTCTGGATCTACAGATTATTTTGACCAGCACTTTTCAATGGTGCCAATATATTGTGCATTTTCTACATCATATGGGGTCGGTTCATTTGTGACAGCTTTAAGACAGATGTAGAACAAGTCATCCATATCCAACAACTCCCCAAAAGCCTCTACCGATGTAAAGAATCAAGACGGTTTAACTGAATTTATGGAGGGTTCAGCTGAGTGAAACTACAACTTAAGATACATGAACTCTGACCAAAGCTGTCAAATGTTAGGAACTGATCACCATATTCCAGTTTGAGGTCTAATGGAGTAAACTTTATCGAAAAAAGGAAAATGCCCAGTTGGATTCCCCTAGGAGGTGGGCAAGACCGTGCTCTAATGCAGTGGTTCTCAACCCTATCCTCAAATACCCCCCAACAGGCCATATTTACAGATTTTCCTTTCTCTTGCACAGGTGCTTTAAATCAGAGAGTCAATGGCTTGGTATTTTGGACAGCCATTTTATCTAAGAAATTCCCAAAACATGGCCTGTTGAGGGTACTTGAGGACAAGGTTGAGAAACACTGTTCTAACTCATGGTGTCCTTCTAGCACCGAAGCATAACTTGATAGTGTAAGATGGGGGAGCTGGCAACACATTCTTCCAAATTAATGACTATTAACAAAGGGCAGAGTGTAAAAATGCAACAGCTTATGCGTTTCGGCAATACACCTTAATGATTAAGCTGTTGCATTTTTACGCTCTGCCCATTATTAATAAAGTCATTGATTTGGAAGAACGAGTTGCCGGCTTTCCATCCTACTTTATCAACTAATGAGTAAACTACCCAAAGGGGTGCATTGGCATTAAATGTCTGACATTACATGTAGGATACTATAGATACATGTATTATACTATGAAGGCAGCTGAATCAAAGTTCAGGATGTAGCCTAGTGACAAGATCGGTGACAACACAAAAACAGTGTACAGCTATGGGGACACTTGAATGCTATCAAGTCTAGATAAAATGTATGCAGCATCTAGACATAAAAAAATCCATTTTATAAACTGGTGTGTATATGCACAATAACATTCATCCATATGTAAAGTTCCTTAGAATTGGCATAGTTTGGGAGGGCAGTTATTTGGGCATCATCGTCAGATAGCTCTCTATATACATAGCGTGAGGACTTTAATATACATAGCTGTGGGTGTTATTAGCAGCTCTATCATAATGTCTATGTAATGGTATAGTGGTCCTTAAATACTTGAATCAATTTTGTGTGGTGTACACAAAGCGCAGCCTTAGGCCAGTCTGAAGACTTTGAAGACTTGTACAATATATAATAATCCAAGAGTGAAACTGAGCTATGATAGCATTTGAATGTGTGAAAAGGATGCTCAGCACCATATTGTTATGGCAGAAGTGTTGAAGGCCACCTGTATAAGTCATGGCTAGGAGTTGTCAACCAATGTGAGCTTAATAGTCTAATACTGTATCCCCTGTGGATAAGCGACTAACTGGAGACCTTTTCACCAGGTCTCCCCCTTAGCTTTTATTTCTTGGTCTCCAGAGGAACCTGGAGAAGTGCAGGTGCCTGGTCCATAATGCGCACCAGAAGTTTGTCTATGTAGTCTTCCAATTCCTGCATGTGGAGATCCTTATTCTCCAGTTCAGCCTCTCGCTGCAGTAACATCTTGATCAGCTCGTCATGGGTCAGGTGGTAATATTTGGCTGCCTGGTCTGGAGAGGACACATCCTAAAAGAAATAAAAAAAAGATATAAATAAAATAAATGTAACTGCAACTTCCACACAAACTAAGATTAAAAAAGCTCTTGCCTGAGCACATTGGAAGGCCATTGGATTAAATTACATATCTCACTAGTGTATGTTAAAAAGAGAAATTTATCCAGCTTTGTATTTTATGTCCTCAGCCTTCTGTTGTCTTGTTGAATTCAATGAGGAGGCAGCAGAACGTACTGTATGTGAACACCTGGCCATCACTTCTATATGAGCTTGTTGTACCATCCAATGCCAAAACCAAATGGGAAGAGAGCTGAACGTAGTATGTGAACACCTTGCCACCATTGCTATACGAGCTTCCCTGAACATCCCTTTCCAAAACCATGAACATTATGGAGTTGCCTCCTCCTTTTCATCTATAACAACCTTTCACTGTTCAAAGGTGGCTTTACATAAGATTTTGGAGTGTCTATGGGAATTTGAACATTCAACATTTGTGAGCTCAGGTACCAATGTGGGGTAAGTAGACGTGGCTTGCAATTAGCATTCTAAATCATCCCAAAGGTGTTCACCAGGGTTGAGGTTAGTGCTCTGTGCAGGCCACTTGAGTTCTTCCATACCAAACTCATCAATCTATGCCTTTATGGACTTGCAAAGCTTTGGGTGCCACTCTATACGCGTCTCCTACTATTGGGGTGCAGACAGAAAAACAAGCTTGTCCTGGCTCTATGCAACTCCTAATGATAAAACATCCAACTGCCACACACCAACTCAGCCTGTGTCTGTTGTAATGAACGGCTTCAGCCCGGGTGCATCCAGGCCACGTTCCCCCGATGAGGTTTACCCCCGCCCACAGGGCTTCCTTATGGAGGCTGGTGAGCGGCGGTTGGGTGTTTTTTTTTTCTTTAGGACAGGTCTATATGGAGCAGACTTTGTGCACAAGGGCACCATCATGGAGCACAGAAAAGGATCTTCACCAAATTGTTACTAGGAGGTTGGAAGCGCACAATTGTCAAAAACGTATGTGTATACTGTAGCAATAACTGGGTCCTTCCCTAAAAACCAGAGAATGCCATCATTTGATGAGTTGTCCACATACATTTGGCCATAAAATTTATATAACAATGTAGGTCTACCGCTCTTAAAGAGCTATAGCGCCAGTACAATTTCCATTAATACTTTATGTATATAGGACTCGCTATGTAAAGAATACACACAAAAAAAAAAAAACACACAGCACCTTTGGGACTAGCAGCTAAAATAACCTCCAGCTCTCAGGGGGTGGTGGGAGATCCATGGAGAATTTTCTGCATATTGCAGTGTAAGCAGAGTTCATTAAACTTGTCACACCTTGTCACATCTCATCATGCAGCCCATGTGACACTGGGGACCTCCATCCAACAGGCTTCCTCCAGCCAGCCACACTATGGGAGCGAGATAATTAAATTTATCATCACTGCCGATACCAGGGGAGGACCCTGTACAGATGGCAAGTCACAAGACCTAATAAAGTGGCACATGCATTCAGTGTGCAATGCAGCCAGGTGTCTAAACTACAACTGGGGCTGACAAGCCAGTTGTGTGAGATGGCACCTTGGGGTGCCCACATGTGATTAGGCTGGCTTTCAATGCTGCTGTCCACTTGTTAGCTGTTGGGTTCCAAAATCACAGTGCATACTGTTGCTCTTTAATGACACCTGCCTGTATGTATGTGTATTTAATATATATATATATATATATATATATATATATATATACACACACACATACATACATACATACATACATACATACACAAATTCTGCCAGGGTATGTAAACCTATGAGCACAATTGAACACACAGTATCTCAAAAGTGAGTACACCCCTCACATTTTTGTAAATATTTTATTCTATCTTTTCATGTGACAACACTGAAGAAATGACACTTTGCTACAATGTAAAGTAGTGAGTGTACAGCTTGTATAACAGTGTAAATTTGCTGTCCCCTCAAAATAACTCAACACTCATGTCTAATGTCTAAACCGCTGGCAACAAAAGTGAGTACACCCCTAAGTGAAAATGTCCAAATTGGGCCCAATTAGCCATTTTCCCTCCCTGGTGTCATGTGACTCGTTAGTGTTACAAGGTCTCAGGTGTGAATGGGGAGCAGGTGTGTTAAATTTGGTGTTATCGCTCTCACTCTCTCATACTAGTAAGTGGAAGTTCAACATGGCACCTCATGGCAAAGAACTCTGAGGATCTGAAAAAAAAGAATTGTTGCTCTACATAAAGATGGCCTAGGCTATAAGAAGATTGCCAAGACCCTGAAACTGAGCTGCAGTATGGTGGCCAAGACGAAACATCGGTTTAACAGGACATGTTTGACTCAGAACAGACCAAAGAAGTTGAGTGTACATGCTCAGCGTCATATCCAGAGGTTGTCTTTGGGAAATAGACGTATGAGTGCTGCCAGCATTGCTGCAGAGGTTGAAGGGGTGGGGGGTCAGCCTGTCAGTGCTCAGACCATACGCCGCATTAAATTGGTCTGCATGGCTGTCGCCCCAGAAGGAAGCCTCTTCTAAAGATGATGCACAAGAAAGCCCGCAAACAGTTTGCTGAAGACAAGCAGACTAAGGACATGGAATACTGGAACCATGTCCTGTGGTCTGATGAGACCAAGATAAACTTATTTGGCTCAGATGGTGTCAAGCGTGTGTGGCGGCAACCAGGTGAGGAGTACAAAGACAAGTGTGTCTTGCCTACAGTCAAGCATGGTGGTGGGAGTGTCATGGTCTGGGGCTGCAAGAGTACTGCCGGTGTCCTGTCGAGAACTGTCCCCCCATCAGATAGTGTCCGACTGTACTGCTTGCGCAGTACGGAGGACAAAGGAGACGCCGAAAGTCTCCGAACATGAGCAGCTGTTCATGAGCTGTACACGGCGCATGCGCAATTAACACTACATTGTTCTACACGCTCCCTGCATGCTCCCGATGCTCGTACAACTCTGCCAGGGGCAGGTGTAGGGGCGGATGCATACAGAAAGCTCATACAATGGGGCGGGTGTAGTTTACACGCTACTCAATATTACATCCGCCCCTTTGAGAAACCCACCCCCATTGTATGAGCTCTGGCCATCTTCTGTATGCATCCGCCCTACACCCGCCACTTACAGAGTTGCACGAGCATCGGGAGCATGCGGGAGCGTGTAGAACAATGTAGTGTTAATTGCACAGGCGCTGTGTACAGCTCATGAACAGCTGTTCATGTTCGGAGACTTTCGGCGTCTCCTTTGTCCTCCGTACTGTGCAAGCACTGCGCCTGGGCAGTATAGGGCGGACACTATCCGATGGGGGACCTTTCTCGGCAGAACACCGGCACTGGGGAGCTACAGTTCATTGAGGGAACCATGAATGCCAACATGAATTGTGACATACAGAAGCAGAGCATGATCCCCTCCCTTCGGAGACTGGGCCGCAGGGCAGTATTCCAACATGATAACGACCCCAAACACACCTCCATGACGACCACTGCCTTGCTAAAGAAGCTGAGGGTAAAGGTGATGAACTGGCCAAGCATGTCTCCAGACCTAAACCCTATTGAGCATCTGTGGAGCATCCTCAAACGGAAGGTGGAGGAGCACAAGGTCTGTAACATCCACCAGCTCTGTGATGTCATCATGGAGGAGTGGAAGAGGACTCCAGTGACAACCTGTGAAGCTCTGGTGAACTCCATGCCCAAGAGTGTTAAGGCAGTGCTGGAAAATAATGGTGGCCACACAAAATATTGACACTTTGGGCCCAATTTGGACATTTTCACTTAGGGGTGTACTCACTTTTGTTGCCAGCGGTTTAGACATTTATGGCTGTGTGTTGTTATTTTGATGGGACAGCAAATTTACACTGTTATACAAATATAAACACATACATACACACAAATATATATATATATATATTATATATATATACATATATACATACATACACACACACCTATACACACCCAAGTTACCCCTGCAAAAAAAGTTGAGGCACCCACCCCCACATCTACGCCCCTATGAGAAATGTTTTTCGGTGCACTGTACTTACTATTCTGAGACTAGACTGGTTTTCATGTACTTTTTACTTTAAACAATCGGATTGTCTTTGTAATCCATTGAAATTTGTTGCTAAAAAT